>NW_024425119.1:23609707-23755475 GCF_017311325.1 Ursus maritimus
AAAAAAAAAAAGAATAAAGAAAAAGAGAGACTGAAAAACGGACTCATAACCACAGAGAACAAACTGATGTTGACCAAAGGGGAGGGGGGTGGAGGATGGGGGTTAAGGAGTGCACTTGTTGTGATGAGCACCAGCTGATGTATGAAGTGTGGAATGACATTAGCATGAAACTAAAGTAACACTGTATGGTAACTAACAGGAACTAAAATAAAAACTAAAAAAAAGGAAGGAAGAAAGGCCCACAAATAAAAGCAGAAATATGAATTCTTCAATGCCGCAGAAATGATTGGTAAAAAAGAATTTACTAATCAAATTAACGTGGAAGTTGTGTTGCATTCTAACGGGGACTGCTGATACTGAAAGGGAATCTAGCAAATCTGAAGTGCAAGTTTCTTTTCCTATTTAAAGTAAATAAACTTTACCTTTACATATAAAAATTAATATTAGGCAATGTAGATGACCTATCCTGAAATTCTGATTGGTCATATTTCTGTTTTCATCTTGTTCAAGTCACTTTATTTAAACTATTTTCTGGTGGTATGACTAAAATTAATCCATACCACCATTACTACATCTTTGCCATCACTTTGGGGCCATTGTAAATTATATAAAAAATAAAAAGTCAAAATACTTTGAGATAATCACAACCAAATATAGTATTTGACTTCCAAACTGCATTACATAAAATGGTAAACATATCAAGAATGGTAAGAAACACTCTTCCATTCAAGTTAAGATGTACCACAACTTGGGGCACCTGGTTGGCTCAGTGGTACGGTATGTGACTCTTGATCTCAGAGTCATGAGTTCAAGCCCCATAACTGGGCATAGAGCTTACTAAAAAAAAAAAAAAAAAAAAAAAGATAGATGGATGTACCATAGTTTGTCAGCATCATCAGCAAGCCAAACAGTTCTAATAAATGTACTCCACCAATCCACAAATATTTTATAATAAAATCTCTTTGTATGCCTATCATTAAGCACATAGATGCCATGCCACCAGGATTTTCTGGAATACAAAATGCTGGATTTTCACTATATTTGGATATATTGTAAGTCACATTATTTCCAAGAGTTCAGATACATTTGGCCACTAAATTGTCTCATTTCAACTACAGGCCCAGGTATTTCACACATGGTACTAAATGGTAATACTATTGTATACTAGCACATTTTAAAGAGAAGACAAGGTAATCTGACTCATCTTCTCTAATGTACAAACATTTCACTTTCTCTCTCTAGTTCATACTGAAAGAAGTGACTGCAGATATTGTACAGTATTTTAGCTCTGTACCTTACATCTTTTTATATGGACTTATTTCCTAGGGTGAATTAAAATTTTATCTTGAGTGCCTTGAGTTTCACAACACTGAAGTAACCAGAGAAACCTAGGATTTTGTAAAACTGAGAATTGCATATTACTACACTGGAGTCATTCAGAAAATGTTGTTGGTCTATCAGCATTTCTCTGGAGGAACATATAAAATATATTTTTTAAAGATTTTATTTATTTGAAAGAGAAAGCACATACACACAAGGAGGTGGAGGGGTAGAAAGAGAGGGAGAAGTGGACTCCCTGTTTGTCCTTTCTCTCTGTCAAATAAATAAATAAAATCTTTAAAAAAATGTACAGCACAGTGGACATAGTCAAAATACTATAATAACGTTTTATGGTGACTACACTTATAGTGGGGAGCGCTGAGTAATGTATAGAATTGTCAAATCAGTATGCTATACACAACAAATTTAACATTGCAGGACAGCTATATTCCAATAATAAAAATAATTTTAAAAAAGAGCATACTGAAAATACATGAAAAACTCGCAAAACTCACTATTCAGAAAACAACCCAATTTTTTAAATGGGCATAAGATTTTAAGAGATACTTCTCCAAGTCTATGCATGGCAAATAAGCACATGAAAAGATATTCAGTATAATCAGTCATTAGGTAAATGTAAAATCAAACCACAATGAGATACCATCTTACCTATTAGGATAGAGTAAAAAACAGCAACACTGACAGTAACAAACACTGGATACAGAGGAACTGAAACAGTGCTAGTGGGAATACCAGAACTACAAAAGTGTTTTCAGAAGGTAAACATACACTTACCATATGACTCAACAGTCCCACTCCTACCTATTCACACAAACATCTGTAAGTGAATGCTTAAGCAACTTTATTCATGATCACTGAAACTAGAATAATTCAAACATTCTTCCACTCGTGAATGAATAAACAAACCGGTTTATCTCCCCCAAATGGAATATTATTTGGCAATAAAAAAGAATGAAGTGCTCGTAACTTCCAACAACATGGATGAATCTCAAACACATTATGCCAAGTAAAAGACACCAGACTCAACAGACTACGTACTATTCATTGCCACTCATATGACACAGCCAAAATTATAGGGATAGAAGACAAATATGTGATCACCAATGGCTAGAGGAAAGGGTTAATTATAAGGGAGTGTAAGGAAAATCTCTTCAGTGAGGTAGCTCTTCTACACCTTGATTGTGGTAGGTTATACAACTTGAAAAGTCATAGAAATGCACAGAAAGGCAGAAGGGGGAGGATTTTAATATACCTAAATTATACATTAAAGTAATAAAAAAAGCAGTTTGTTTGGAACATAATTTGTTTTTTTTAATAAAGCTAAACACACACGTACATATGCTCCAGCAACTCTATGGCTAGGTATTTACTCAAGAGAATTCAAAACATGTCCACACAAAGACACATATGTGAATATACACAGCACTTTTATTCACAAATTGCCAAAACCTGCAAACAACCCAAATGTCTATCAGTAGGAAAATGGATAAACTGAGGGATAGCTACATGATGGAATACTATTTAGCAATTTAAAAAATTAACCACCAATACATACAATATGGCTGCACTTAGAATGATTATGCTGACTGCAAGAAGCCAGATACAAAAGAACACAAACTGTATGATTATTTATAAGAAATTCTAGGAAAGGCAAACTAATCTATAGTAACAGAAAGCAGATCAGTAACTGTCTGACACCAGAGTAGAGGTGGCGGTCAATTGCCAAGGGCTACGAGAAAAAATCTGGAGATGATAAAAATGTTCTGCATCTTGACTGAAATAGTGGTAGTTACGAAGTGGATGCATTTATCAAAACTCAAACTACCACTTAAAAAGGATGCCCTTTATTGTATTTAAATTATAGTTCAATAAAATTGATTTAAAAATTTTGTCAATGACCAATCTGAATATAAAACAATTCCATTCATAATATCATAAAAAACACCCCAAAGATACTTCCAAATAGACTTAACAAAAGAAGCACAAAACTTATGTTTGGAAAACTTCAAACATTGGTCAAAGAAATACATAAGTAAAAGGGAAAGCATTCCATGTTCATGGATTAGAAGACTTAATAATGTTACAATGGTAATACCCCCAAAATTGATCTACATATTTCAAAGCAATCCCTATCAGACTCTGATATCCCTATCCCAGCGGATGTCTTAGTAGAAATTGACAACCTGATTTTAAAGGGACCTGAGCATAGCCAAAACAATCCTGAAAGAGAACAAAGGAAGAGGACTCATGGCTCCAGATTTAAACTCACTACAAAGCATCATGAATTAAGACAGGGTAGTATAGGCACAAGGACAGACATATAGTTCGGTGAAACACAATTAAGAGTTTAGAAGTAAACCCACATATCCACAGTCAACTTATTTTCCACAAAGGTGTCAAGACAATTCCACAGGAAAAGGATAGTCTTTTCAACAAATCATGCTGGGAAAACTGGATAGCCACATGAGAAAGAATGAAGTTGGACCTCACATCATATATAAAAAGTAATACAAAATGGATCAAAGACCTAAATACTATAAAACTATACTATAGATTATACAACTCTTAGAAGAAAGCATAGAGGTAAATGTTCATGACCTTGGATTTGGCATAGGATTCTTATATATGACACCAATAGCATGAGCAATAAAAGAAAAAATAAATTTCAAACTTTTATTCTTCAAAGGGCATCGTCAAGAAAGTGAAAAGGCAACCCACAAATAAGAGAAAATATCTGCATCTCATATAACTGGTAAAGAACTTCTATCTAAGATATATAAAGAACTTGTATAATTCAGGGCCCCTGCCTGGCTCAGTCAGTAGAGCCTGCAACGCTTGATCTCTGGGTCATGAGTCTGAGCCCCATGTTGGGAATAGAGAGAGTTTACTTAAAAAAAAAAGGGGGGGGGCACGGAGCCCAACATGGGGCTTGTACTCAATGACCCTGAGATAAAGACCCGAGCTGAGATCAAGAGTCAGACACTTAACTGAGCCACTCAGGTACCCCAACAACCCAATTTTAAAAGGGGTAAAGGATCTGAATTGGTATTTCCCCAAGAAAGAGATATAAATGGCCAAAAAGCAAATGAAAAGATGCTCAATAGCATTAGTCATCAGGGAAATGCAAATCAAGACCACCTTGATACAATATCACACCAACTAGATAGTAGACTACAGTCAGATAACAAGATAACAAGTGTTGGCAAGGATGTGGAGAAATTGGAACCTTCACATACTGCTGGTGGGAAGAGAAAATGATGCAGTAGCCTCTTTGGTAAACGGGCAGTTTCTCAAATGATCAAATGCTTTTACCATATGACTCAGCAATTCCACTCCTAGGTATATACCTCCCAAAAATGAAGACATATGACCAAACGAAAATTGTATACCACTGTTCACAGCAGCATATTCATAACTGCCAAAGGTAGAAATAACCTAAATACCCATTAACAGGTAAATAAAATATATTATCCCTATAAAATAGAATATCATTATTCAGCTATAAAAAGGAATGAAGTACTGATACTAGCTACAACACGGATGAGCCTTGAAAAAATTTACACTAAGTGAAAAAACCAGTAACATTAGACCATATACCATATGATTTCATTCATTATGAAAACTTAGGAAAGGGTATCTATAGAAACAGTTGATAAGTGGTTGCTTAAGGCTGGGGGAGAGGGCAGATAAGAAGGTAGATAGCAAAGGGGGGGTTCTTTTCGAGGTAAAGAATATGTTCTAAAATCGACTGGGGTGGTAACTGCACCCATCTGTAAATATACTAAAAACCACTAAATTTTATACTTCAAATGGGTAAATTAAGTGCTACTGAATTGTATCTTAATAAAACTATTCAACTACACTCAGTGATCACTATAATCCACATAAGCACAATACATTGATTTTTTTTCTTTTTAACAATTTTACTTATCATTTGACTTCAAAATAAATATGGGAAGGGACACCTGGGTGGCTCAGTGGGTTAAGTGTCTGACTCTCGATTTTGGCTCAGTGATGATAGGCTCTGCATTCAGCACAGAGTCTGCTTGAGATTCTCTCTCTCCCTCCACCCCTTGCCCCCCCACCCCATGCTCATCCTCTCTCTCTCTCTCTGTGTCTCAGGTTTTTCATCAGTAAAAATGGGATAATGGGGGTGTGCCTGGGTGGCTCAGTCGGTTAAGCATCTGACTCTTGATTTTGGCTCAGGTCATGATCTCAGGGATGTGAGATTCAGCCCAGTGTCTGGCTCGGTGCTGGGCGTGGAGCCTGCTTAAGATTTGCTCTCCCTCTGCTCCTCACCCACCCCCCCAAATGCATACTCTCTCTAAAAAAACAAAACAAAACAAAACAAAACCCAAAAACAAACAAATAAAAAAACAACAACAAAACATAATATGGGAAATCACAAAAACATCTTTATTTAATTCCTTTCTCCCAAATGATTCTCAGTTATATTATCATAATTCAAAATCTAAATAGAGAAAATAATTTAATAATCTTCATCATAAGTTGTTGAAATCCACTTGTCCCTTAGCTCATTCAAATCTCATAACAGCCCTAAGGAATAAGTGAAGAACTTGCCAATAAAGAAACAGGCTCAGATAGGTTAAGTAGCTAGCTGTCAAGACCTTGAGTACAGCCTGGATTGCAGCCAGTGTTATTCTAATAAACTGTCTCTTTCTTTCTTATTATTTCACCTAAAATACTGTCAGCTTGAAATTTAAATCATTTTACCAAATTTTCTCTTAAAAACTATTCCCTTAACAGCCAAACACAATGTGTGAACCAGGATAGAGGTAGTCACAACATATGTAAAAGTCATTGTGGGGAAAAAATGAAGATATTTGAATATGGACTGTTTACTGGATATTATTATAGAATTGTTAATTTTCTTAAATGAGAACACACAAGGGGCACCTGGGTGGCTCAGTCAGTTAAGTGTCTGCCTTTGGCTCAGGTCATGATCCTGGGGTCCTGGGCTCCCTGCTCAGTGGGGAGTCTGCTTCTCCCTCTCCCTCTGACTCTCCCCCCGACCAACTGGTGCTCGCTCGCTCTCTCTCAGTCTTGCTCTCTCTAATAAATGGGTGAAATCTTTAAAAAAAATAAAATAAAATAAATGTGAATACACTATTGTGACCATGTAGGAGAAGGTCCCTATTCCTCAAAAGTGCATGTCAAAGTATTTTCTTGATAAAGTATCATCACAATGCCAACTTACTTTCTAATGGCTCAGCAAAAAAAGAAAATAAAGCTGATGTGTTAAAATGTTAACAACTAGTGAATCTAAAGTAAACAGTGAGCAGGGATTCAATTATACTTATCCTTCTGAATTCACCAGAGGTTGAAATTTTTCAAAGTAATAAGAAAAAGTGAGATCTGAAGTTTTAAAAAATGATTTCACTCTGATTACTGTTATATCTTCCTACAGTCACTCTAGAAAATTCCCAAGAGAAAAAACTTTTATAAAATTGTATTCTTATCAGACGCTAAAAACAGTTTTGAATGAAACATTTAGAATTCATGATTGAAAACTGAATGCCAACTTAATGTAAAAGGAATGATAGAGGGGTGCCTGGCTGGGTAAGTTGGTAGAACATGTGACTCCTGATCTCAGGGTCTTGGGTTCAAACTCGACGTTGGGCATACCACTTACTTTTATTTGAGAGAGAGCTCTCAAGCATGAGAGAGAGCACAAGGGGTGAGGGAAGGGCAAAGAGAAGCAGGCTCCCTGCTAAGCAAGGAGCCCTATGACAACACAGGACCCTGAGATCATGACCTGAACTGAAGGCAGATGGTTAACCAACTGAACCACCAGGTACCCCGTATCACTTACTTGGAAAAAAAAAAAAAAGGAATAATGGAACTTGAAAACACCTATTTGGCAACTATGATGTAATCAATGAGCCAAAGAATCATGCATGGATTAAAATTACTAATGGGTAAAATTCTGATGAGAAACAGGATGTTTACATAGTATTCCCCCACTAGATATGTATAAGGGAAAAAGAGTAACTTCACAGGGGTGAGACCTGACAGACACCATCTTAAACCAAGTGATCAAAATAATAACAACCAGCAACATAATGGGACCAACTGGCATCATCGTAACCCCTGATATCATGCACAAAGGACACCACACCAGTTCTTCCGCAGTCCTGCCAGAAACACAGTACTGAATCTAATCATGAGGGTACATTCAGTGAACCCAAACTGAGCAGCAATCAATAAAATGTACTCTTCCCAAAGGTCAAGGTTATGAAAGACAAGCTTAAAAACCATTCCAGACTAAAGGAGCCTAAGGAGACCCAATAACTAAATGCATATTTGGATACTTGTGTCTCTACTTCTGCTTTTAAGTAAAATCCAAACATTTGAGAGAATCTCTGGGGAAAATGTATTATCAAAGGCAAGAAGTGTTTATATTGTAATGACACTACTTTGATTTTTTTATTGTTTTGCTTTTATTTTTTTTCCTTCCGTCTTTTTTGTGATGGTGAAAATTTCCCATAGCGACACCTCTATCTACTCGGCCATTCAAGCCAGAAACCGAGACTTATCATCCCATCCACTAGATCACCGACTCTTAAACCAATTGGCTTCTCAAACAGCGCTTAGATCTTGTCTTCACTCTCCAAACTCACAAATAGCGCCTTGATGCAGTACCTATTATTTCTCACCACAATACTGAGGTAGTCTTTTACTGGCTTCCCTTCCTTTCAATGTCTTATTTTTCAGTGGGAAAAACTGTCATTTGTCCTCCATTTCCGTTTTTTTTTTCTGCTACACTTCCTTGCAGCTGGGTATCACCATGTGACTAGGAGCTGGTCAATGGGAGGTAGGTAGAAAAGTCATACAGCAGTTCCCGAGATCTTAAAAAGACAGTTGGTGGGCATACTTCGCCCTCTTTTACTGTGTCCCTACTCAACTTTGTTGCCTGGGATGTAGATATTGCCATCTTAGACATAATGAGAGGCATACGTGAAAGCAACATAGGAGAGCAATAATATAGGAAGAGACTGAGCTTCTGACCATGGAGTTTCTGATGTCATATCAGCCCTGAACTGGGTCTCTGGACTAGCTTTTTAAAGTGGTATTATTTTGCGTTACTATCCATCAAGCCAATCCCAATACTATACAGCTAGGCACCTAAATTCCACAACATCTTGAAGGTCATATTTCTGAAACATAGATTTGATCACGTCCCCATATTTACTGTCTATAGAATAAAGTTCAAACTCCACTACAAACCTTGACAAGACCTGGACTTTCTCTGGAGCCTCATCTCTCTTCATGCTTCCCCTTTGTGCTTTAAACTCCAGCAATACTGAATCATCTGCAGTTTGCTGTACTCACTGTAACCATCAGGCTTTTGACTATCATGTTTCCCCTGTGTGGAAATTTTCTATTCATCCTTTAAAAACCAATTTTGATGCTTTCTTATTCTGCGATGTCTTTGCCTAACCCACTGAACTTTAATAGAGTTAATCATTCTCTTCTCTATGTGACTTTCACCCTGTCTTTGCCTCTAATATTGTCCTTATACTACATGGTAATTATTGGTCTATATGTACATTTTCTTGCCTGGACTATAGATACATTGAAGAAGAAATCAGCACTTTTTCCCCCTTTCTTTCTTCTCTCTTTTTTTTATGGTTAGAGGAGGGGATATTGCCTAGGTCCTCAATAACTGTTGAATGGAACTAATTTGAGTTGAACTCTAAGGGCGTTTTAGGAAAGAGGGTGAGAGAACAGAAAACTAGGTAAAAAGTAGTAAAGCTTTTTTTTTTTAATTAGTCTATATGTAATCAGCAATATGCTTGGACCCTAATTATTAGTATTTACTAAGCACCATGGCTTGGGCAGCAAATCTGAATATTTATAATTTATCTCATTATTTCATATTATATTTCCATGAACCCAGAAGACCAGAAGTTCTTCTAAGGTATATATTTAGGCTACTAAAGAGAAAAGAATATAAAAGAACTGGCCATGCCTTTGAGGCTGTAGATGTAAAGTGTGGGTGTATTAAAGTTAATTCATGATTATAACAAACATAAAACGTTCAGGGATAAGGTAGCAATAAAATGAAAATAAATCTGTTACCATAGCAACTAACTAGCAATTTAGTGAAATCTCCTGACTCACCTAGAATTAACATAGAGAGATTTGTAAAATGGGGTAAAATGGAAGACATAAATGGATTTAGATGAATGTTATTTTTTTAGGTTTATTGAAATTTCAACTGATAATCCATTGTTAATTCGAGTTATAGGCAAAGCTATAAGACTCAGTAAGATGAACTGCAAATGCTGTACCCTTCAAGATAGCATATGAGATCAGGCTAAGTCTCACAAGCAATGTTGATCTAAAGAAACAACCTTCCCCCCCAAAATAAAGAAAGAAGCAAAACCTAAAAGAATTTGTATAGTATAAAGTTCAAAATAGACCACATTAAACTATATTGTTTAGAAATAGATACCTAGATGAAAAACTATGAAGAGAAGCAAGGAAATGATCATCAGAAAAATCGAGATGATGGTTTCCTCTGGAGCAAAAGGTATCATTGAATTAGAGAAGGACTTGTGGAGATTCTTGGGTCCTGTAAATGTTTATTTCTTGATGTAGGTTGTACTTACATGAATATTTGCTTGAAATTATCTATTAAGTTATAATTTGAAATTATTTATTAAATTGTACATAGATGTTCTGTGTAGCTTTGTTTTATACTATTATATTTCACAATTAAAATGGGAGGAAAGCCTGCATATCAATAGGTAAAATTGAAATACTCCAATAGGAAAATGTGCAAAAAATGAGAACTGAGTGGTCATTAAGCATAAAAAATATCCTCAACATTAGTAATTAGGACAATAAAAATTAAAAATACAATGAGATCCCATTTAAGACATATCAAATTAAAAAGTATGACAGTATCTTGGTGAAGATGGAAGAAGAGGAACTCCTATATGCTGCTGGAAACCAAATTAAAAAACAACTGGGGCATTATCTAGCAGAGTTAACACATGTATTCCCTACAACCCAGCAATAACTGTTCAAGATACATGTATAAAGATAATCACAGAAACATCTGTTATGACAGCAAAATTTTGGAAACAATAACATTTCCACATATACAACACCCATTTAGTCATCTGAAAACAATAAAAAATAGATTAGAGCTACACACATCTACATGAATGGCTCTCTTAAACATATTAAGGAAAACAAGTTACTGGGAAAAAAGTAGGATATCTTTTATATAAAATTGAAAACTTACAAAATTATATAACACACATATAGACACACATGTTACAGATGCATACATTAACTGGTAAAAATTACAAAGTCAAGCAAGGAACTGATAGATACAAAACTTGGGATAATGGTTGAAGGTTCCTATTAGGGGCTGGCACTGGGAATGGGTACTTAGGTGACTTCAAAGCATTGTTAATGTTCTGCTTGTTCTATCTCTCTACCTGGGTGGTAGTTATAATTTTGTCTGTTTTACTTATTTTTAAAATTACATATGCCTGTATATAGTTTTTAAAATATGTTATATATTTCATTTTATACATTTTTTACATTAAAAATAAAGGATCTGATTATTGTTTTGATGTTTCAGGTACCTGCCATGTTTCCAAGAAGGGATTATGAGGTTTAAAATTTTATAGCGGGAATATTCCACATGGAATAATTATAAAAATGTTTCTAGCCCACGAATTAGACTGAAGGGAGCGTAGATGGCATAAAGCAATTATTCACTGTGCAATACCCCACATCTGCTTACTCTGTGAGTCCCTGCACTGGCAGAAGTGTTACACACCAAGGCGCAGCCTAAAGCAGCCACCACTTATCCTACCCACGTTTCTAGAGAGCTGGTACAACTGTGGGGATTAAAACCCCAGAGTAGATTGAATTATCCTGCAAAACAAAGCTAATGCCTTTGGAACACAAGAGAGAAGTTCATAAGAAAAGAAAATCAATACTTAATCATCAGTCCTCATGCTCCACTTTTACTGAAAACCAAGTTAATTCTTTTCTGAATGGTTGGCCAACATCTTAATGCCTATGCTAGAATGTTAGAAAATATGTTTCAGGTAATAATGTCAATAAGTTTGATTGTTTCTAACCATGCTCTTTTTATATGTAGAAATTTATTCTAATTATTTAATAATACCAGAAAGAGGGAGAGTAGCCATATTAAATTTTAAAATCTTTTTGCCTCTTCATAAATCTATCAGAATAGGATGAAATCAGACTTGTAATTGGACAGCATGACTCGGGTTGCAACTTGTTAATCCTAAATTTTTCTTTTTTAGGGCATGCGTCCAACTGAAAAAGAAAATACCTACAACCTTCTTGTTGATAGTTTTTGGGCCACAGCATTCTGACTTTCTCCTGTTTAGGCTGAGGGGGAAGCGGAAGTCAGAGGATAGAAGGGCAACGTACCAGAAAGCGTAAGATATGCTTAGAGGGAAGTCATTGAGTTTTGTTAATTTCTGAGGTGCTGAAGTGGTCAGGGAGTCACAGGACTTCCTTTTCTTGGCAGTGTCACATTTGCCTCAGACCCACATGGAAGAGCTTTCTCTAAGGATAATTCTAAGGGGCTTTTAATGGCCGACAGTGAAAAGATTCAGAAGATTGTTTCCTAAGAAGTGTCCTTTATCAAAAGTAAAAGACACTCTGACCTGGTGAAACTGTCTTACTAGATTCTCATATATTTGGATTTTCCTGGAGGCCAAAGTCATGCCTTTCACCTCATAATTTGGCTTTTAGTCCCCTTAATTTGAGTCACTTGAGAACTGAACACAGATGGGAAAGAAAAAGAGAGAAACAAAAGCAGTTGAAACAAGTAAAGAATTTAGGCTTAGTTTTCAATGTAAATTGCTCTATCGTCTTTTTTTCCCCCCCTCTTGTTTTATCTAACCTAGTCTAACAGCACTTCTGAAATTTGGACAAGTTTCTGTAAACTCACACTGAAAAACATCTGGACTCTTGGCTGCAATTTGCCAAACAGAAATCAGCACCAATGGAAATGTTCTGTATTGCTATAAAGAGCAGGAAGAAAAGGTAGAGATAAATGAATGGTAAAAACTTCTGATAGATCACAATAAGATGTTCCCTTTCATAAGCCTTGCCAGAGTTCACTGTTTACTTTTTTTGATGTTCTTCATTATACAACATTTAACTTTGTGGAGCTCTGATTTGGTGTCAATTTCATAAAAATAAAACCAGATGGACAATTCTTTTAATGTTCAAAGTTCTATCAGGAACATGTGCTGACTATCTCAATAAGCATGTTGCAAAAGTTCTTGAAAAATAAAGTTACCTACATTTCAAAGTCAGATTTAAAAAACTTTCTTACAAAACCAGTTTGATAGCAGTATATCTGATTCTTTGTACTCATAGTCAGTATGAGGGGACAAGAAGGCTTTCGTACATTCATTATTAAATACATTCTAGAACCAGATTCATATATTTTTTTGTTAAAAATCTCCTAAGAAATGATTTATTCTAGTCTTTTAATTCTAAAGTAAAAGAAATATACATTGGCTGAATAAAGAAAGGAATTCTATTATATTAGGTCCTATAGAGAGGATATATCAATATAAAGGTAATTTCTGCCTCATGAAGTTGACATCCTATTAGGTAAAAGGAGAAATATAAACAAATAACATGAGTATGATGACTGAGTGCCTTAAATGGGTAAATGAAGTACTGACAATTTGGAATAGAAGAACAACTCACCTATTCATGGTGGTGTCTAAGATGGAAGGACAGAGATTTTCCTAGAAAAGGCAACATATGATTTGGCCATTGAAAAATGGATAAAATTTTAACAGAACTGTAAGTCAAGGAAATTACACATAGGGAATGGCATGGACATGTATAAAAATTAAGAGGAAAACCTGGAAAAGTGGATTGGTCTTACATGCCACGCTAAGAAAGAGCTACACAAACAACTATATGACTGAAAGAATTATATTCTAGAATCAATGCTATAACATTCTCAGAAAAGCATCCAATTTAAAACAACCTCTGTTACAGAGAATCTGCTATCTCTTGAGAGTTCCTGTCCCAACTTTGTTTAGTTCTATTTTCGCTTTATATTGAGCTAAATAATTTTTCTTATAGCTTCCACTTAATTGTTCAAATTCTACCCCTTATGACTGCATGGAACAAAAAAGTCCTTTTCCAAATGGCAGTTATTAAAATATTGAGATCAACTGTCTTTTTTTTTTTTTTAATTGTGATTCGTGGGGCACCTGGGTGGCTCAGTTGGTTCAGCGTTTGCCTTCAGCTCAGGTTGTGATCCAAGGGTCCTGGGATTGAGCCCTGAGTTGCGCTCCCTACTTAGTGAGGAGTCTGCTTCTCCCTCTGTCCCTCACCAGACTTGTGCTCTCTCTTTCACTCTCTTACATAGATAAATAAAATCTTTAAAAAAAAAAAAATAAATAAATAAATTAAAAATAAATAAATAGTGATTTTTATGGCCAAAATATCTCGACTTCTTTAATGATTTGTTGTTATGTGACATGGTCATAGATCTTTCCCCAACCTGGTCATTGTACTCTTATTGAACTCTGTTTCTTATATCCCCCTTTAGGTGAAATGCTCCCATAGGACACAATTCTGATTACATTAATGTGCAGTGGAGCAGTCTACTACCCCTCTTATTCTTATTTTAGACATCATACTATAACTGATGCACTTCATTCAGATTTAGTTTAGTAGGCAATGCAAGGCCATTGAGGGCTTTTGCACACAGATTCATAGCTGGCAGTGGCTAAGGTTTGGTTAAAGAAAGAAGAAAATGAAGGGGGGAGATTATTAGGAAACTAGGACAACAGTATAGGGAAAAGGCAGTGTGAGGCTGAATTAAAGGAGTGATAGTGCAAATGAGATGGTGAATGGGGTATAGGGAAGTAGACCCCATGGGGTTTTGTGGTTCATTAGTTGGAGAAGAGGGAGAAGACACAGAAATTTTCAAGGCTTTTAATTTGTACTGGGAAAATGGTGGTCTCATTAGTCAGAGGATGTCTCAAGGCACAATTGGCTTCAGTGGAAGATGTGTTTGGTTTTGAACATAAGAAGTTTGAGGTTGGAACAGAGGCTAAGATGGAAGGAAAATTGGGAAGCCATCTTCCTTTAACAGTTGAAATTGTATGAGTGGATGAGATCCTCAAAATAATGTCTTAAAGAGAGAGAGAACCTTGAGAAATATCTACTTTTAGAGGCTTGTAGGAGTCAGAAAAAGGAGCAAAGGAGAACCAATATAATGCAGGGGAAGGATGTCAAATGAAGGATAAAATTGTATTATCAAATGCCAGGGAAGTTCAGAAGAATAAAAACTGAGGCTAAGCTATCACATATGGTGACTAGGAATACAAATTATTAAAGGGCAATTTTAGTGGTGTATCAGGGACAAATTATACAAAACGTTCAGATAGAAGTAGGTGGTGAGGAAGGGGAGACCACAAGGAAAAATGAGACCACAAAGAAAAATGAGTTAAAAAACACTGCCAATCAAGCTGAGGAGAAGATTAACACAATGAAAAGAAGCTATTTGATTGTTTTAATGGTGGTAGGAAGTGTTTTGTTTAGAATGGGGAGACCTGAGAAAAGGCAGTGAAAAGATATAGTGATGAGGGAAGGACTGAGAGGAAGGAAATAACTACATTCTGGAATCCTTGACTATCTATGTAGATGAATTAAGATAATTAAGTAAAATCCATTAATTGTACTCAAAAATAATGGTTTAGCTCTAGCATTTAACTATTATGTTTAAGAGCATGTTATAGTATATTACCTCAAAGGACAAAAATTTAATGAAAAAAATTCCCAAATATTATTGAGAAATAAAGACTGCCTTTCCTTTCATCTCTGTGTGTCTGTCTGCCTCTCTCTCACACAAACACACACACACGAAGCCATGAGAATTTCAAAAATACTTCCTTGACTATTTTTCCAGGCAAGTGGTTTGATGAGCCAAGTCAACTACATATTGACCATAAAATTATTTCACACAAGCAAGTAAATTAAGTAAAATGAAAGTATTTTCAGTGTTGCAGCCTGATCCTAGTCCTGAAAGAGCAAAAGCTTTGCATTCAAAAATTAGAATAGGACCCATTTTATGTCAAGCCGATTTCTTATTTAAATGGAAACAAACTGAGGGTTTTAGAGAGGAGGGGGGTGGGAGGATGGGTTAGCCCTGTGATGGGTATTAAGGAGGGCACGTATTGCATGGAGCACTGGGTGTTATACACAAACAATGAATCATGGAACACTACATCAAAAACTAATGATGTACATATGGTGACTAACATAATGTAATAAAAAAGATAATAAATGTTTCTTTATAAACTTATATTTCCTTTGCTTACCATTTTGGCCTCTTTGCCTTTATTATGTGTGGTAGAATTAAAGAGTAAATGCTTGTCATTCAAAGATATTTTCCCTTGAAACAACAAAATTTCAGTTCAGAGATAGAGATTGCTTGTTAAGCTTGTTTTACCATTTTAGCTTTTAACATAACTGTACCTACTCAAAGGTTTTTGTGTGTATTCAATGAGATAGAGCTTTTCTTCCTATTGTTAACCACTGAAATAAGAAAAATACTGTGGCATTTGATAGAGACATAGCAAAATTAGAATTTTTCAGAGAAATTAAAATGTTTCTTGTTAAAATAAATGAATAAACTGCCTGAAAAAAGAATGTCATTCCCTATATTTAACCATCTCTATGTGAGATATCTGTGATCCCTAACACACGCTTTGTCAGCAGTACTGAACAACTACTCTAAGAAAACAAATGAATAAACAAACAAAAAGCAGAGTCAGACCTATAAATATAGAAAACAAACTAATGGTTCCCAGAGGGGAGAGAGTGTAGGGATGGGCAAAATGGGTGATGAGGAGTGGGAGATACAAGCTTCCAGTTATGGAATGAATAAGTCATGGGGATGAAAGGTACAGCACAGGGAATATAGTCAATGGTACTGTAATAGCATTGTATGGGGACAGATGGTAGCTACTCTTGTGGCGAGCATATACATAATGATAGACTTCTCAAATCACAGGCTGTACACCTGAAGCTAATATAACATTGTGTGTCAACTATACTCAAAAAAATTTTTTAAAATAATATCGAAATGTTCATTGGGAGAAAATACAATACTCAATTGCTACCTATCAACTTTATCTAGTCAATCCTCTGGCACATTTAAATCCTTCTATAAAATTTATAATAAAAGGTTATTGGTAAATTTGATCACTTCATAAATGAAATTCTAGTAATTTTTTTAATAATTGGAGAAAAACTATTTTAATTGAGAATAATTTTTAAATTGAAAATTCAAAAGCAAAACTAGTGTCAGGAAATTCAATATGTTGTTAGGTTATCCTCATCACAAGGGCCCTGATAAGAGGGAGGAGATGTCTGACAGGAGAGTAAGAGATAAGGAGGGGATGTGATGGTGGAAGCAGAGGTGAGAGAGACTGAAGATGCTGCTCTGCTGTCCTTGAAAATGGAGAACTGGGTCTATGAGCCAAGGAGGCTGGTGGCCTCTGAAGTGTAGAAAAGAAACTCTCTCCTAAGGCTTCCACAGTACAGCCTGCCAAAACATTGATTTTAGGTCTTCTGACCTCCATATTTGAAAGTTACTAAATTTGCGTTGTTTTAAGCCACTAAGCTTATGGTATTTTGCTACAGCAACAACAGAAAATTAATACCCTGAGTAAAGAGACTTTGCCATTTTTTATGAGATGAGGAATACATTTATTTAAAAGGTTTTATTTAGGGATGCTTGGGTGACTCAGTCAGTTAAGCTTCAGCCTTCAGCTCTGCTCATGATCCTGGGGTCTGGGGACTAAGCCCCACGTTGGGCTCCTTGCTCAGCAGGGAGCCCGCTTCTCCCTCTCCCTCTGTCCGTCACTCATGATCTCTCTCTTATCACTCTCCCTCTCTGCTTCAAATAAATAAATAAAATCTTTAAAAAAAGATAAAAAATAAAAGGTTTTATTTATAATTCTAGCCTTTTTTTTTTACCTAGCGTTTGCTACAAGCCATCTCTGTGCTAATCACATATTTCAGTTAATACTCCAAAAGCTAAGAGATAAAGTTTATCCAGGTTTTATTTTTGTGGCAATTTGTTCTTATACCAATAATAGAACTGAAATGCAGTATGTTATTTAGATATATTTATTATGTTTACTTTTTATTATTAAAATAGAATAGAAATGCATATTTATTTAAAAAAAGATAATTTTGTCAGAATCAATGAACTTGACTTTCCAGAGGTTACTATGGTATCTGACCAACCTATTTCATGGAATTGTTATGAGCATCACATAGTATTTTATCTATCTATCTATCTATCTATCTATCTATCTATCTATCTATCCATCTATATCTATCTATCATCTATCTGTCTATCATCTATACACGTGCATTATGTAAACTGTAACGAAAGTAAACTATTATTATCCCTACTTACTCTTTTGGACTTGGGAACTGAAGGCTTCTGGTAAAATGTAAATGAGTCTCATTTAGTCATTAACTTTGTAGTTCAGTGCTTTGAATTGTGCCTGGCACATAATACCTTGTACATAGTTATTGAGAGAATAAATGAGTGGATGATTGCATAAATGAAATTGGTGTATTAAAAAAACAACAGAAAGTTTTTGAGAATTGGTCATGGGAAATTAAATATTGGGAAGAGACAAAGTATTTGGAGACGTTTAGGGTACAGGGTACCACCTATAATGGGGACGGAGAGCTACAGAAGTAGCTGATGTGAGAGAGATGTGTTAAGTGAGAAGTGGGGTGAAGGCAGATTCCTAAATAAAGCTGGCATTTGAAGAGTGACGAAAGGAAAGGGAAACTGAACAGCAGTGGGATAGCTGTCAAAAGGACAGGAAGAAGACCAGAAAAGAGTGCCGTGGCAAAGGAGGAGAATATTTCAAAAAAGGAGGAATGATTGTCAATGTCAAGTGCTCCCAGAGGGTGAAAATAAAAAAAAGACAGCGTCTGCAAAAAGTGTCCACTGGGTTTACTGAGGTAAGTCACCAACGGCCAGTGCCAGTAGGGATGCTGACAGATGGGGTGGGGGAGGATGAGAGGGCTTTTGATCATTAAATTTCTTAAGCATTTCCTGGTTCTCTTTCTGTCTCATCCGCTGCCATTCTGGCTCCATTTCTGGCTTCTCCAGCTCTTCCTTCCACCAACCCTGATGCTTCCTACAGCTCAGTTCTTGGTATTATCTGGTCTGTATAGATGCATTCCCTTGATAAGCTCAATTCATCCCGAGTCCTCAATTGTTGGGTCCCTGGGTAACACCTTCAGTGCTGACCTCCAGCACACCTACCTGCTCGTGGTTGCTTTTCCAAATATCCCTCAGAGTGATGAAGTATGAACTGGAACCAAGACTAAAGTTTAATTTACCTTCCACGAGCCTATCATGTGCAACAGACTTGGTGCCCATTCTCTTTTGGGTGTTTTCCTTCTAAAATTAATTTTCAGAAACCCAAAAGAGAACAGGGTGACAGAGGTCAACTGCAGAAGAGCAAATCGCACTTTGCAAGCAGAGTATAGGGAGACTGTATCAGAATTCAAAGTACGCTTGGTAAATAGGAGAAGTGGCTGTATTTGCTTGCTATGGCTGCCATAACAAAAGTACTACAGATTGGATGGCTTAAATAACAGAACTTTATTTTCTTACCGTTCTCGATGCAGAAGTCAGAGATCAAGGTGTTGGCAGGGTTGGTTTCTTTTGAGGCCTACTTGAATTGCTGATGGGCTGCCTTCTCTCTGTCTTCACATGGGTTTCCTTCTGTGAGTCATACTGGAGTAGGGCCCACCCTAATGACCTCATTTTACCTTCATCACCTCCCCAAAGACCCTATAGCCAAATATAATCACATTCTGAGTTAGTGGAGGTTAGAACGCCAACATATAAATTTTGAGGGGACACAATTCAGCCTAAAATAGGGGCAAAGACAGAATGAAGCTCAGTTAAAAGGGAAAACCTTAGACAGCAAAATCAACTCCTTGTTCACCAGATGAGGATGGGCTGGGATGTACAAATTGGGCAGAAAAAGTTCCTGAGGTCATTGCGAATAACATGCTGACCACGAGTCAGTGCTGTAACTCAGTAAAATACAAAAGCACGATTCCTGGATATTTAAATAGGAGAACCCTAGTAGAACTTGTGAGGTAATTCAGCAATTATGCTTTGCAGTGGTCAGTAATAAAATACACTTCCAATTCTGAACTCCAAACCGAAGAAGGATGTGAAGATTTTGGATGTGATTCAGGAAAGAACCACATAGAACCATATATTTTAATTATTAGAAAGTAATAAAGACACTGAAATTTCTCAGGCCAGGAATGAGGAGACTGAGGAGGGATTTACTAATGCTCATTAACTCAAAAATGGTCACTAGGAAGATAGTGATCAGTAGTTCTCCAATCCATAAACTAGAGAGTGAATGTAAAGAAATTAAGATTTGCCATATATTAAAAAAAAAGATTTGCCATAAATTATTTCTTAATGTTAGTAATTTAGCTGTCATAAGTATTTCTCACCAGTATGAGGTGTTTTATTAACTTTAAAAATAAGTTGTCTTTCATGCTTCTGCCTAAATTACGAGCATATGGAATATAATCATTCATTTACTTATTCAATAAATATTTATTAAGTGCCTCTCATGTGCCAGACACTATTCCTGACCTAGCAGTGAACCAACAAAGTCCCTGTCCTTATGTTTACTTACAATAGGGAAGACAGATCTCTCTCTCTCTCTCTCTCACACACACACAGATGTTAACAATAAGATCTATGAAGAAAATAAAGACCACAGGATAAGAGAACAGAGATAATAATAATATGACTGATACTATTTCAGACAGTATGGTTAGGGAAGGAAAAACAGATGAATCAGTAATAATAACCGATATTTACTGAATACTTACTATGTGTCAGAATTGTGCTAAACTCTCACTTAATCCTTCCAATAATGTATTTTACGAAAGAGAAATTGCAGCTCAGGGAAGTTTAACTTGACTAGAAATTTGCACAGCTATTAAGACTCACAAACTCTGGCTAAGTCTTGCTTTTTCTTAGCTGCTAGTAATATCAATATTAACATTAATATTATTGGCTGAATTATGGCCCTCAAATTAATATTAACATTAATGTTAATATTAAAGTTGAGGCCCTATTACGTACAGGATTTTTCTTTATTTTTAATGAGTACTACCTAGGTAATAGCTGAATTTTACAGAACCCCAGTGTCCCGGTCCGGTCCAGAGTAGCCTCTAGGTTCAGAGGCATCACCAATACCAGACACTCTACTGATGTTGATCAAGTCCATAAGGCAGGTGTCCCAGTACAAAGAATGGACGAGACCGCATGGACTGGTGGAAGGGGTGACCTTTACTAGGAGAGTGGATCATTCACCCATGGTGATGGGGAAGGCAGGATGTATTGGCACTGATGCAGGTGTGGGTAGACGTGGCAGTGGGATCGTGTAGGAGTTCTCTTTTGGAGGCTTCTACTTTCTCAGAGAGTTAAAATAGGGGAGGGTGATAAAAGTTCAGTAAAATAAGGGGATTGATGTTTATTTCCTTAGTGATAAAATGATATTCCTTAGTGTGAAATGCCTCATCATACTTGACAGAAAACTGTCATAAGGGGAGGCAACAAAAAATTACATCAACTGCAGTGCCAAGTGATAAATAGGTGAATAATATTAGTCTCTTTGGAAGGTGTGTGGGGACAGAGAATGGATCAATTTACTCTTCCTCAGGGATTCAAAGGAAATTTTAGAGTAAGCAAAATTTGAAGCAACTCTGGAAGGACACAATGGTAATGGGCAGACACTTTTCTAAGTATTTAATATTTGTAATGGTCTTACAAGAGGTAGGTATTGTTCCTGTCCCCATTTTCAGGCCCAGGGATTGAAGTACACACTCACACAGCTAGTGTGTGCAGCAATGACACAAACTTACCTAGTCTCCAGAGCCTGCTCTCTCTCTCAATCATTGTCCCAATCTTAACTTTTTCAGGTGAATACCATCATGATGTTATTTATTTATTTATTTATTTATTTATTTATTTATCTATCAATCATCTATCTATCTATCTATTTGAGAGAGAGAGAGAGAGAGCATAAGCAGGGGGAACGGCAGAGGGAGAGGGAGAAGCAGGCTCCCCACCAAGCAGGGAGCCCAATATGGGGCTCCCTCCCAGGACCTTGGGATCATGACCTGAGCTGAACGCAGACGCCCCACCAACTGAGCCACCCAGGTGCCCCACCATCGTGATTTTAAAACTGCCTTCACAACTTCATATTTGTCCCTCTGTGGTTGTTTATGTGTCAGATGACTGTAGGATTTTACCTGAGATGGTTATGTTGATTAATTTCAACCAAGGCTGCCAATTAACCTTGCACTGGGAGCTTTTAGAAAATTCCTAGTTCCAGGTTCTACCTATGAGGATTCTGATTTCATTGGTCTTGATTGGGGCTCAGACATCAGTGTGTTTTAGAATAATTCCCCTGGTGATTCTAATGTGTAGCTGGAGCTGAGAATCAGTGTCATAAATGAAAGAGAAGAGTTCTGAGGGGTAGATACAAGAATTTGATACTTGCAATACCATTAGTGATACTTGGAATACCACTGCTTTGGGTTAAGACTTTTCTCCCTTAAAATGGAAAAGCTGTTGGGGTTGGAGCAATATGTTAATAAGTCCCTAGAAAGATCTTAGTGGGAGTGATTTTTATCAATTCTCCTTTCTCCTTGTGATGAGACCTTCAGGAGGGCTGGCAGTGTAGCACCTAGGTCTAGAAAGGAAGGAGGCATTAGGAACCAGAAAAGCCAAGGTTGAACTGAAAGTTAAGGATTTGCTCTTTTCTTAGTAAAATCATTGGACATCAGTTTGAATATTAATCAATGTAATTTAATAATGGACTCTGAGATCAAACCACCTGCTAAAATAATCTAATGATAACCCTAAATTAATTTCAAGATCATACTTTGGTTAGTAAAGTACAAAAATGGCAAGGCTATAATCTTCATGAAGGCAGGTGTTCTATCCTACTGTACCCATAGCACCTAGCATAATATATAACACTTGAAAGCCATTCATTAAACAATGAATGAAATTCATCACCCATCTTCATCAGTGTGAAATGACTTGCCCCAGAAGAGGAAAGAGGTTTGACTGATTCATAGTCTTTGCCATACCATTGTAGGAACATTCTATAATTTGCTTCGAGTTATTTATCCATTTCCCTATTCAGACTGGTGACATTTAGATTGTTCCCAAATTTTTGCTATTAAAAACAATACTGCAAAAAACACCTTTGTATGTGTTTGTCTGTGTACTTACACAGCAGTTTCTCTAGAATATAGCCACAGAAGTAGAACTGCTGGGTTGGTGGTATGTACTTGTCAACCTTTTATATATTGTTAATTGGTTTTCCAGCTTTATGCTCCAAATAAAACCAAAATGAAAAATATAAAAATGATTATCAATTTGACTTAAAATATAAAAATTCCAAATGACAAAATATAGAATGAACAAGCTAAACCACATTGCAACCCTTTTCACTTCTTTCCAGTGCATGTAAAATATATAATAAACCAACTCAAAGTTTGAAGTTTGCCTTTTATAATCAGTTCATAAAATGCTTAGTAGAAATCAGCCACCATCACCTGCCCTCCAACACCCTTTGTGTCTGTCTTTGCCTTAAGAAGTTGTTTAGAAGAATATTCACATCTCCAGATGGTTATTCAGGGCAGTTTGGCTGGTGGTAGTCAGGCTGAGATCCAGGAAAGAATGATCTAAGACTGCAGGTGCTCATTCTGCTATTTTTCCAAAGTGAGTTCCCAGCCCTTAGCAGGTGAGGCAATGCACAGGGCTGCCTGGAGCCCCTCCCTGGCACATCTGCTTTTCCCTCCGTGGTCCTGCTCCAGGCGTGGACTACTTTTGTCTAAATGGATGGTCAAGCTATCCTGGGCATAGCTAACGCAAGAGAATTCTCACCAAGGCTGATCCTAGATAGATTTGCTAATTTTTTCTTTTTTCTTTTTTTTGAAACATTTGTTGTAAGATTTTTGTTCTACATGTAAATTCTGGCTATAATCAAATAAGTCAGAGTTAGAGTAGAAGTGTCTGACCCCTCTCAGGGAATCCTTTGAAGTCTGTATCTCCAAAAACTTCGGCTTTATAAATATTCAAGAGATCTGAAATATATACATAGATGACCATGTGTATTTTATGATTTAGACTCTCCTTTAGCTCTGCTTGAAATTCAGGTGTCCTGTGCTGAGTAAAAGGAAAAACAAAGCTTGGCTATTGTCATAGTTTATTTCCAGTTATGACAGAGCTGCTCTCCTACAGGAGACTCTATGTTCCCATACATGATTGTATTTTAGATGAACTAGCAACACCTATGGTGATTTTCCATACAGTGGTTTTAAAGGACATTCCAGCAAAACCAAAACAAAGCAAGCAAACAAAAAACCCAAATGGGACTTTCATTACGTTATCAGGAACTTCAACAACCTCTTAGTACAATGCCGTTTAATTCTATGCTCTCAATTCTTATTTTTAGAGCTAGTAAAATAAATTTTATGAATCTCACTTCTTATTGGTTGTTTCTCTGAAGGATAGGCAAAGCAGTAAAATAGACCCTTTCAATATAAGTGTTCTTTTCCTTCAACAAGATAGGAGTAAATTTACTGGCTTTTCTGCCACAGTAACACAAGAACTGCTGCTTCTGTCACGTGACTCTTCCATTTGCCTGTGCTCCAGGTACAGAGCAGATTCGCACAGAGTAAGTCATTCAGTTTGACTTGTCTCTATGCACCTTTTTTTTGACCTGACTTCTTTTCCTTGTGTTGAACATAAATGTACTAAACACAGCACTGCAGCTTCAAGTGCCAGGTCACCTTGGTCCTCTCACAAAACCTTTTGTGGATCGTATTCATCTCAAAGCCACTACTGTTTGCTTCCATATCTTCATTTGCTCTAACGATGGTCAATATTTATTGAATTCTTACCACATGTCAAATGTTTTATGTGCACTGCGTCTCGTAATTCTCACCAACATTAAGCAATAGATATGTCACCCCAACTTTACAGATGGAAAGAAACCAAAGCAACAAAGGCTTTTAAGTGACTTGTTTAGGATAGCTGGTTAAGTGGCAGGGAGGAGACTCAAACCCAGGGGAGCTGACATCAGGGTCTGGGCTGCAAACCACTGTCCTGGGCTGCCTGCTTATCTGCTCTCTTCATCTCTGTTCATTGCTAGTGCCTGACTCCACAAGAGCACCTTTCTTCTGGTTTGTTCACTGAAGCATTCCAAGGACCCAGGACAGTGTGTGGCATGTTAACACATAATAAATGTTTCTTGCATAAATAAATCTCTTTGCTACTTTTTGCTTTCACTTATTCATGTATTTTCTCATTAAAGAAATGCTGATTGGGCCAAGAAAACTGGCCTTTTTCTACAAATTTGAGATACAATAATGAACAAAGTCCCTCCCCTTAAGAAGAGATTACATTCTTGAGGGAGGAGGCAGACTAATAAATGTTTAATATCAGGTAAGGAGTTGTGAAGAAAATAAATCAGGATAAAGGGGCTAGAAGATGATGTGGGGATGCTATTTTAGCTAGGGTAGTTGCATAAGTCTTATCCAAAATGGGGACATTTGGGCACTCACCTCAAGGAGAAAAGGAAATGAGTCATTTGGTTATTGAATGGGAGAGGGTCCAAATAGGAGAAAAAGCAGGTGCAAAGCCATGAGATGGAAGCATTGGGGATGTTCCAGGCACAATACAAGGCCAGTGTGTATGGTCCATAGCAAACAAAGAGGAAGGCAGTAAGACTTGGAGAAGTGCAGGAAGGGAGGCATTGGGCACACAGGCCATGGAGAGGATCTCAGCTTTTACGCTGAGTGAGACAGAAAATTAATAGGGGGTTTTTAACAGAGAATTTCTGTGATTTACTTCCAAAGTAAAAGGATCTCTCTGTGGGGAGAAGTGTAAGAGCACATGTGTGGAAGCAGATAGACCAGTCAGGGGCTATTACAATAATCTGGGCTAGAGGTGATCACAGGTTAGACCAAAGTAGTAGCAATGAGAGTAATGAGAAATACTTAAATTCTAAATATCTTTCAAAGGTAGCATCATTTGCTGACAGAGTAAATGAGGGACATGAAAAAAAGAGAGGAACAGCCCTATGGTTTTCAGCATTTGGAGGGGCACATTTAATGAGTTGGGGAAGGCTGTGGGAAGGGAGGCTTGGCATTGGAGGGGAATCAAGAGTTTGGGTTTTGAACACGTTTCTCACAATCTAGTACTGCCTTGTATGGTGAGAATATTCAGTAAGGATTATATAAGACAGCAACTCAGGGACCTGAAAATCCAAACCCCCTCAGGGTATATGAAACAGGTAACCTAACTGTATGACTTGGCTAAGTGTGAAAAAACAAAGCAGTGATGAGGCCAGTGAACTAGAGAGTTCATGCATGATCCACAGGCACTGACATAAAACAAAAGATTGTGCTGGCCAGTGTTGCCCTTGCCCTTGGGTTTGTGACCACTGCAAAATGATACCTGCATCATTGGCTTTTACTCACATCATTCTAAGTTAATACTTATATGTGCTTTCTGCTGAACTGGGCAGGTAGCTGAATTTTGCAGGACAGAAACTGTATGGCCTGCCTTCATTCATCAATATATTATTCTACAATAAATGTTTGTTAAGCCCTTATTCTGTGCCAGAGTTCTAGGAAAGACATGACAGAAAATGTATAGTGTCAAATAACATTTCACATTATGTGAATACCTCATATAGTCAGAGATGACCCCCGACAGTCTCAACTATGAAAACAGAGTAAAACTAAACATAACATAAAGGCACCAAAAAGATCCTGAGTAGTTTAAATAGATGTTTGAAGTTGGACATTCAGATATTACAGCTTATAGGCTTAATCCATAACATTTTCTCAGTACCATCTTGTTTTACACAAAATTTTAACAAACCTGAACATTTGTGTTTGTAGTCCCAAACAGATAATCAGAAATAAGTTGGCAGTAGAGGAAAAGGGAAAGTCTAATAAAGGTAGACACACTGAGAAAGGTTAGATGTAATAAGAAACACCATCACACTGCTGAGAAAAAAAATACAAAAAATAAATAAATAAACACAACTTTTTAAAAATGTGTTACTCTGGGGAGACTTTATATTTTCTGAATGGACAAGAAGTCTGTCTGAGCTTAATAAACCTGAAGTCTTCACTATTTTACACGACAGTCAGGGACGGTCATCTAGTAAGGCTTACGCTGAGCTTATAAATTCTGATTGAGAAGGCGAAGGAATATATAATCCTTTTTTGTTGTTCATTTAAGAGTTTTTTAAATTTAAATTCAATTAGCCAACATATAGCACATCATTAATTTCAGATGTAGAGTACAATAATTCATCAGTTGCATTTAACACCCAATGCTCATCACATCACCTAATGCTCATCACCCAGTTACCCTATCCCCCCACCAACCTCCCCTCCAGCAACCCTCAGTTTGTTTCCTAGAATTAAGAGTCTCTTATGGTTTGTTTCCCTCTCTGATTACTTCCCATTCAAGGAATATATAATTGATTGAAAAGGTTTCCCTGGCAATTATGAATGTATGAATTATGGCATTTTAGAAAGAGTTGTTTCAGGTATTTGGAAAGTCCATTAAAGTGAAATATCTCATTCTGCAATGGTACTGGGTATCTGCTCTGATCCCGTGCTCTGGCCTGTATGCCACATACGTGGCCATATGTATGGTGAACAGATAGTAACAACACACCCTCAGATACACTTTCTGTTTACAGCAAGTGCCTCAAATCTCTTACATCACTCACCTCCTTTCGCCCTCCCATTTCCATTGCAGGGTGCTGCCAGGGTCTGTTCTATCTGTTGCCCCCTGGCCCTTTGTGGCCTGCACTCAGAGTTGCACCTAATGACAGAATTCAGCTTCCCTGCATCCGACCTTTGGTGTTTCCTGGGATGTGGCATGTGATGCGATGAGCACTGGGTGTTATATGCAACTGATGAATTATTGAACTCTACATCTGAAACTAATGATGCATTGCACCTCAGGTATGTACCTGTCTTCACTGGGCTTGTGCACCTCAGAGCTTAAACCTAGCTTCAGCCCAGACTTGATTTGTACTGGCATTGGATCCACCAGAACACCCTGTGACTGCTCTTATATTCAACATGCCCTGAAAATACCTTTTACATATGAAAAGAACACAACCATTGCACCTTGAATAAGGATGCAGTGTCAGTTGTTCCTGAGTTAGTGATCTTTCTTTTCAGAACTGGTTAACTGACAGAATCATACCTCTTAGGCTTAAAAGTATCCTGGAAGTTTGCCATCAGTCTTACACTGAGTACTATCCACAAAGTTACCAAACTCTGCCAGTTTTCATTAGTCTCCGGTATTTTCAGAAATAGTCATTTGCAAAACAGAAAACTAGGAAGAGATACTCAGTGCGCAGCTGTGGCATAGACAAAGCTAAAAAGTTAATAAAAGGATTAAACCAATGACCTTGACTTGTTGAAAGTAGAAAAAAAGAGCTAGCTGGCCATAGCTAGAGAGCTGATAGCGTGGAGCTAACTGAGCAGCCCAAACCCATCCACTAAGTTACGAGTTTAAATAATGTTAACTGTTGTCCAAGGTCAAGGAGGATTGAGCTACCATTATTTGCATTATTTAGTGGTTCTTTAGCTTAAAAGCTAATTACATTTAACCATGTGATCTGGGTTTCAAAACACACAGAGATCACAAACACTTTTGTAAAACAAGTTACCCGTATCCTGTCTAAAGGCGAATAAAATGACAAGCATCCCAGTGTCCACACATTGCCCTTACAACTGAAACTTTCTATTATTTTCAGCTGCTACATGGAAAAAACTGAGTTCTGTAGACCAAAAGTACATAATAGCATTACAATAGCCGCAACAGATCCAAGAATGTTGGGCACAAACATTTACATGCACATAAACATACATACCAAATACACACAAATACAGCAGAGCAGAGTGTTAATGGGTTATCTCTGTAGCTAGGTCCTTTCCATTCACACTTACTCCTCATTTTTTCCTAGCCAGCTAAGCAGAAAGTTAGCACAATGGCTCTGCTTGAGTAATAACATGACTCCGATTTCACAGTATCCCCACAAAACTCCCTTAACCAACCGCCTAGCCCTAAGTTTTCAATTTGTGTTTTTCAGGCTTCTGAACCATAACGTCTTTCCAATACAACTCAGTAATACAAAGTAATAAAATGATCTGACCTGAGTAATAACAAAGAATAAAATGAGCTCTGGAGGCTGGGGGATGGCTATTCTGGTCCGAGCATCACCATTTATATCCCTGCAACCGAAACACCCCTTGGGCTATGTTTCTGTATCTATAATGTCAGGGAACTCACTGAACAATTCCTGTGAAATGGACCCTATCCCTCCATAGTCTGTCTGCTCTGAGGGGTACTAGAACCTTCTCTACCTCCTCCAGTTGGACCCCCTGGTGCAGGTTCACTCAGGGCCTGCTTAATTTCTTTCTTTCTTTCTTTCTTTCTTTCTTTCTTTCTTTCTTTCTTTCTTTCTTTCTTTCTTTCTTTCTTTCTTTCAGATTTTATCTTATTTGACAGAGAGAGAGAGACAGGCAGCGAGAGAGGGAACACAAGCAGGGGGAGTGGGAGAGGAAGAAGCAGGCTCCCAGTGGAGGAGCCTGATGCAGGGCTCAATCCCAGAATGCTGGGATCATGCCCTGAGTCAAAGGCAGATGCTTAACTACTGAGCCACCCAGATGCCCCAGGGCCTGCTTAATTTCTTAAGCCTGCTCTTTTCAGACCCCTGTACTTACCCTCCTGTCTTCATCTACGAAGTGGACTTTCTTTGTTCAGCAAGTCTTTTTCAACCTGGTGGTTGCCAGAGCGCTGCCTGGGCCTTGGCCTCACCACCATCCAGGCAGGCCCAGTGCCAGCTCCAGGGACAGCCTGAGAGCCTGGGGTGGTACCTCTGCCTCCCTCTTGTGGTGGCCTCCAGCAGCCGGGGCTGTGCACAACACCTGTTCCTAAAATCATAATTCAAGAGCCTGTGAATTTAAAACTAGTAATTCAGTCCTCCTCACAAATTGTTTATTCCCCTTGTGGTTTTATATAAATGCCCCTCCTTTACTGAATGGAGAATAAAATAGAGTTATACTTACCTCTTCTTGCCTTTCAGTGTACTTTTTCATCTGTCTGAAAGTGATGACAAAACTTTTGGGTCCCTCGAAATTGCCTAAGAAAAAAGTGTGCCAGTAAAATGACTATTCAGCTTCCTTTTCAAACTTCTAAACAAGCAATATCAAATCCTTTTTTAGAAGATTAAATAAAGGGGGTTTTGAGGATGCTGTCTCAGATTTAGGTGCTGGCTACACAGGTGTGTTAATTTCTAGACAAGAATATTCATAATATTTATGTGTATATTTTATACATCAACAAAGATTTTTTTCAATTAAGTAAATGTGCCATTATTTTAAAATGCTGCCAAATCAATGATATTTCTGCCCTTATGTAAACGACAGGTATAACTATTTTCATGAAAGTAGGAATTGCTAAGAAATTTGTGTTTTGTGAACAAGAGTACAATTTGATTAATATACCTAGTGATTCTCTGGGCTGAATTTTCTAACAGAACTAACTGGAACTGAAAAGTTTTGTCCTTTCCCACTGAAAATAAATGTACATATTATTTAAAGGTTAAAGTACAGTGGAGATTGGAAACATTGTTCCATAATTTTTTAGCACATGTTTTGTTCTCTGTCACTATTTCTCATGTTTGTTTACAGGCTGGAGAGTTTCATGCAGCTGATTGGATTTTCAACAGGATAATCATAAAAAATTGCTCCCACCCAACCTGAAATCTCAAAAACATTCTCAGAGAGCTTGAACATCACTTGAGAATATAACAGACAATGGCTTTTCTTGATTAAAGAGATTTGTTTTATGATTCTTTTTAAAAAGGCCTTTAAATTCAGTCATTTGAGAAAATGTTTGACGTTCTCTTGCATTGAAGTTATAGAACAGCAGTAAATCAATAAGTCTAGTAAAGAATATGCTACAATAAAAAAGGTATCTATTCCACAGAACCCAATTCTACGCCCAGAAAATACCCTTATGCTACCTTTTTTCCTTTCTCCGGGCTTATACTACAAAGAGAATTTTACATACTAACAAGAGGGTCAGATCAAATCTATTTGGCAGTGTAATGATCCCTTTCAAGGGCCAGATTCTTTGCCTGTAACTACTACTTGTAACTGACAATAGTTTATTGTTCCACTTCTCATCGAGTGGTGATGATGCGCCTGGGAAAGGCACCCAGGGAAGGAGGAGGCTTGTACTTTTTTTTTTTTTCATTTTTTTCCTTTTTCTCTTTCTTTCTTTCTTTCTTTCTTTCTTTCTTTCTTTCTTTCTTTCTTTCTTTCTTTCTTTCCTTTTTTCTTTTCTTGTGAAATGGCTTTGTACAATTCTAAGTACAGTTTGTTAAAAGGAACAGTTTCAACTCTCATGATGACTTTTTCCTCCAGAGTAGTGTGCAATCATTAATCAGTTCTTTCCACGGGTCATTTTATGTCACAAGAGAAATGTTAACATGCCCTGAATGTCCTTCAGAAGCTGGGGATAAACACAACTCTAGGGAGAAGCACTGGAGAGGATCACACTTTATAAACTAAAATTAGTGAAAATACTTTTGGAAAGAGAACTTCCCACATCACACACAGTTCATTCAATTAAATTTTCCAGATTCCTTCTGAAATTGTGGATGATTTCTGTCATTTGGAATCACCAAAGGACACATTACCCACAAATTATCTAAATGTGCATATGTTTATTCCACGGTGCATATGGTAATAACTATATTTTATTGCATATATTCATGAACAGGAATTAAATTAACTTGGGGAAAACATCTTGCTTACAGCCAATCCTGTTCTTTGAAAGGCAAAGAATTTTATAAAAGATGAAATTTGAATACAATGATTGAATTGCATATATTACTTTTAAACTGAATTCAGATCGCTAGTTTTGATAAAAACCAATTTTATGCTTTCACTATTCACCATTTTAAATTGTATATCTATGGATTAGACCCCACAAATAATATGGATTTTATTTGTGTTTAGTCATTTAAACTTCATGTCTTAAAATAGGAGTTTGGAGACCTGGTTCTAGCTCTGTGACACACTAGCTATATGACCTTCAGTGATTGTAACTAATCCAAACTACAGTTTCTTCATCTACAAAGACTACAGCTCCTTCCAAACACTAAAATTGCACAATTCTAGAGAATTGTGCCTCTCCCTCCATCCCTTCCAGATGCTAACATACTAAACCCCGGGAACCGGGGAATATCACCTTACATGGCAAGAGAGCAATTGCAGATGTGATCAAGTTAAAAATCTTGAAATGAGGAAATTAGCCAGGTGACATTGATGTAATCACCAAGGTTCTCATAAAGGCAACACAGGGAAAAGTCAGTGTCAGAAAGCAGGCTATGTGACAATGGCAGCAAAGATTTGAGTTATTGGGTCCCAAACTGAGGAATGTCTGCAGCCTTTAGAATCTGGGAGAAACAAGAAATGGATTTTCCCCTTGAGCATCCAGAAAGAACTAGTCCTGCCAACACATTGACTTTAGCCCAATGAAACTAATTACAGACATCTGGTCTCTGGAACTGCAGGAAAATAAATTTGCATTGTTTTAAGCCACTACATTTGTGATAATTAGCCACAGCGGCTATAGGAAATAAAAACACCATATTAGCGAGAAGCACTTCTCAGCGGTGGTATGAGAACCTCTGTGGACCCTCTTCCCAGTGAAACAACCAGGCCTAGTGAAAATTATAAAAGCAATTGCTATTTAGAGCCTCTGGGAGTTTTCCTAAGGACATACAGAAAATGAAGAAATATTTATTTAAGAAAATCTGCTAAATCTCATTAAAAATAGTGAGCCTCTGGCATTTCAGCCACAACTTGCTCCCCATCCTCTAGTTCAATGTAATGGAAGTTCTATTCTAAGTGGGTGTGGTCAAGAAGGTGAGTTTTTTCTTTCTTCAGACTACCATAGTCAGAGCAAATTACGCAAGAAAATAAAAGTCATCCAGATTAGAAAGGAAGAAGTAAAACTATCTCTATTTGCAGATGAAATGGGCCTGTTTGCAGAAAATATTAAGGAATTCACTAAAAACCTATTAGAACTAATAAGTTAGTTTAGCAAAGTGGCATAGTACAAGATCAATATATATATATATTTCTATCCATTAGTAATTAACAATTGTGGTTTTATTAGTAATGAACAACCCAAAATCCAAATTAAGAAAATAATTCCATTTATAATGGCATAATAAAATATTTAGGAATAAATTTAAGAAATGCAAACCTTATGTTTTGAAAACTACAAAACATTATTGAAAGAAATTAAAGATCTAAATAAATGGAAGACATCCTATGTTCATGGATTAGAAGACTCAATATTGTTAAGATGGCAGTATTCCCCAAATTGATCTATAGGTTCAATGCAATCTTATAAAAATTCAAGCTGCCTGCCCTCCTTTTTGGGCAGAAATTAAGAAAGTAATCCTAAAATTCATATGGAAATGTAAGAAATCAAAAATAGCCAAAACAATCTTGAAAAAGAACAAAGTTGGAGGACTCTTGATTCTGGATTTGTTACAAAGTTAGAATAATAAAGATAGTGTGGTGTTGTGGCAATAGGATGGACATATAGATAAAGAGAACATATCTGAGAGTCTAAAAGTAATCCCTTACATTTATGGTCAATTGATTCTGACAAGGGTGTCAAGGCAATTCAAAGGGGGAAAGAATTGGTTTTCAACAAATTATCCTTGGGTAACTAGATACTCACATGCAAAAAAAAAAAGAAGAAGAAGAAGAAGAAGAAGAAGAAGAAGAAGAAGAAGAAGGAGAAAAAGAAGAAGAAGAAGAAGAAGAAGAAGAAGAAGAAGAAGAAGAAGAAGAAGAAGGAGAAGAAGAAGAAGAAGAAGAAGTTGGACCCTTCTTCACACCACACACAAAAATCGGGCTCTGTGCTGGGCATGGAGCCTGCTTAAGATTCTGTCTCTCCCTCTTCCTCTGCCTCTCCCCTCACCCCTGATCACACACTCTCTCTCTCATTAAAAAAAAAAAAAAAAAAGGAAAAGACAACCCACTGAATGAAAAAAAATATGTGTAAATCTGATAAAGAACTTGTCCAAAATATATAAACAATCCTTGCAACTGAACAATAGAAAGACAACTAATCCAACTTAAAAATGGTCAAAGGATTTGAGCAGATATTTTTTCAAAGACCAATATACAAATGGTCAACAAGTACATGAAAAGATGCTTAACATCATTAGTCATTAGAGAAATGAAGATCAAAACCACAATGAGATACCACTTCACACACACTAGGTTGGTTGTGATGAAAAAGGCAATAAGAAATGTTTGTGAGTATGTGGACAAACTGTAAGCCACATATATTACTAGTGGAAATGAAAATGGTGCCACCACATTGGAAAACAGTTTGGCAGTTTCTGAAAGTGTTAAACGTAAAGTTACCTATGACTTAACAATTCCACTCCTAGATATACACCCAAGATATATAAAAATATTTCCACATGAAAACTTCTACATGAATGTTCATAGCAGCATTGTTCATAATAACCAAGGAGTGGAAACAATCCAAATGTCCATCAACTGATAAATGGATAAACAAAAGAAATATATCCATACAATAGAATATTATTCAGTGATACAAAGAAATGAAGTACTGATGCATGCTACAAAATGGATGAACCTTGAAAACATTCTGCTAGATGAAAGAAGTCAGTAAGAAAAGACCACAAATCATATGATTCCATTTATATGAAATATCCAGAATTTAATAAAATAAGTATCTAGACAATTTATAGGGACAGAAAATTGATTAGTGGTTGACTCAAGCTAGGGCACCAGGAAAGGAGAATGAGGAATGACTGCTAATGAGTATGAGGTTTCTTTTTGGGTTTATATTGTGATGATTGCACAAGTTTGTGAATATATTAAGAAGCATTGATATATCTCAACAGTTGCTAAAAAATTTATTATCTAATATATTTTGAAACTAATATATATTTTATGTCAACTATGCTTCAGTTATAAATCAATCATTGGCAAATGAATAACTGCTGGTGTGTTCTACCAAAATAGCAAACACACTACACGGCTAACTGAAACTTCAGAAAGCATATGCAGTTTCAGACTTCCACTTTTAGTGTATGAGAATGTGTACTACTTTATTTTTCATATCACAAATTACATGTTATAAAACCATGTTTACTAATTTTTTAAATTTATAAATTATAGTATAAATTTATAAATTATAAACTACAATAAACTGAATAATAGCCCCAAAGATGTCCATATCCTAATTCCCAGAACCTAAAAACAAAATTTTTGTTATCCAAAACATCACAATAGTAACAAAATATCAGCTCATTGAAGGAAGAGATGTTTAATTTGAAGTTTATTTTAGTTTTCTGTTCATTTACTCATACTGCAAACATTTATGGAATGCCAGGAAGTGCTTAGGATTAGGAATGCTTAGACAAAAATTAGTTTAAAAAAAAATAGTTTCTTCATTTGCTACTATTCCTAGCATATAGTCTGTGCTCAACAAATAACATTTTGAGTGGATGGATGGATAACCATAGAATAGGTCTGGTAAAGACAGAAAAGTAGAAGTGTTCTGTTTATATTTATTTATCTATTTATTTTTCCATTTTTCCACCCACCTCCACTCTGGTAACCATTAGTTTTTTCTCTATAGTTAGGGTCTGTTTCTTGGTTTCTGTCTCTCTCTCTCTCTCTCTGTTCATTTGTTTTGTTTCTAAAATCCCACACATGAGTGAAATCATGGTATTTGTCTTTCACTGACTAACTTATTTTGCTTAGTGTTACATTCTCTAGTTCCATACATGTTGTTGCAAATGGCCAAGATTTCATGTGGCTAAATAATATTCTATTCTATTCTATTCTATTCTATTCTATTCTATTCTATTCTATTCTATTCTATATATACCACCACTTCTTTTCTTCTTTATCTACTCATCTGTTGATGGGATGCTTGAATTGCTTTCATAATTTGGCTATTGCAAATAATGCTGCAGTAAACATAGGGGTGCATGTATCCGTTTGATTTAGTGGTTTTGTATTTTGGGGGTAAATACCCAGTAGTGCAATTATTGGATTTTAGGGTAGCTCTATTTTTAACTTTTTAGGAACCTCCAAAGTGTCTTCCACAGTGACTGCACCAGTTTGCATTTCCACCAACAGTGCACGAGGGTTCCTTTTTTTCTACATTCACGTCAGCGCCTGTTTTTCTTGTGTTTTTAATTTTAGCCATTCTGACAGGTGTGAGGTGATATCTCATTGTGGTTTTGATTGACATTTCCCTGATGATGAGTGATGTTGAGCATCTTTTCATGTGTCTGCTGCCTAGCTGTATGTCTTTGGAGAAATATCTGCTCATGTCTTCTGCCCATTATTTAATTGATTATCTGATTTTTGGTGTTGAGTTGTATAAGTTCTTTATATATTTTGGATACTAACTCTTTATCAGAGATGTCATTTGCAAATATCTTCTTCCATTCAATAGGTTGTCTTCTACTCTTGTTGATTGTTTCCTGCACTGTGTAGAAGCTTTTTATTTGATGTAGTTCCAACAGTTTATTTTTGCTTTTGTTTCCCTTGCCTCAGGAGCAACAAGATGTTGCTACAGTCGTTGTCAGAGAAATTACTGCCTGTGCTTCCTTCTAGGATTTTTATGGTTTCAGCTCTCACATTTAGGTCCTTAAACTGTTTTGAATTTATTTTTGTGTTTGGTATAAGAAAGTGGTCCAGTTTCATTCTTTTGCATGTTGCTGTCCAGTTTTTCCAATACCATTTATTGAAGACACTCTATTTTCCCATTGCATATTCTTGTCTCCTTTGTTAAAGATTGACCATATAATTGTAGGTTTATTTCTGGATTTTCTATTCTGTTCCATTGATCTATGTGTCTATCTTTGTACCAGTACTATAATGTTCTGATTGCTACAGCTTTGTAATATAACTTGAAATCTGGTATTATGATACCTCCAGTTTTTTTTTTTCTTTTTCAAGATTGCTTTGACTATTTGGGGTCTTTTGTAGTTCCATAGAAATTTTAGAATTGTTGTTCTAGTTTTGTGAAAAATGCTGTTGGTATTTTGATAGCAATTGTATTAAATGTGTAAATTGCTTTGAGTAGTATAGACATTTTAACAATATTTGTTCTTCCAATCCATGAACATGGAATGTCTTTCCACTTCTTTGTGTTGTCTTCATTTTCTTTAATCAATGTTTTATGGTTTTCAGACTACAGGTCTTTCACCACCTTGGTTAAATTTATTCCCATTTTATTCTTTTTGGTACAATTATAAATAAGAGTGTTTTCTCAATTTCTCTTTCTGCTGCATTATTAGTACATAAAAATGCAATCGATTTCTGTACATGGGTTTTATATCCTGCAACTTTACTGAATTCTTTTATCATTTCTAGTAGTTTTTTGGTGGAGTCTTTAGTATTTTCAATATATAGTATCATGTCACCTACAAATAGTGAAAGTTTTACTACTTCTTTACCAATTTAGATGTTTATTTATTTTTGTTGTCTGATTGCTGTGGCTAGGACTTCTAGTACTGTGTTGAATAAATGTGGTGAGAGTGGACATCCTTGTCTTGTTCCTGCTCTTGGGGGAAATGCTCTCCATTTTTCTCAAAATTTGAATTTTACCAAGACTAGAAGACATTTATGTCCTAATAGCCTTTCTTTACAAGTTGGTTATTATAAACTAGTAATTTGGCTGCAAAAAACCCTGCAATAACAAAATTATTGGCTGATATAGTAAGCTAGGTGCAATGGAAAGGAATTGTTATCAGAAAAACATAGGTTCAAATATTGTCTCTGGAACTTACTAGCAATGTAAACCTGAGATGAGTTATGTAAGTCTTAGTTCCCTCATCAGTTAATGGGGAATAATAGTCATACCTTCCCTACTTGGGGAGATTATTAATAATGTGTATTCAGAAAGCAGCATAATGTTTAATAAATGGCAGTTACCTTTATTAAGTTTATTTGAATTTACCTCAATTCAGCAAGTAATATAATCACCCTTTTACTGTTATTTGTCCACAATGGTAAACATTTAAAATGTGTATTTGCAGGGTGCCTGGGTGGCTCAGTTGGTTAAGCATACAACTCTTGATTTTGGCTCAGGTCATGATCTCAGGGTCATGAGATTGAGCCCTGCATCACGCTCCATGCTGAGCATGGAGCCCGCTTAAGATTCTCTCTCTTCTTCTACCTCAGCCCTTCCCCACTGCCCATGCTTGTGCTTGCTTTCTCTAAAATAATAAAAAAAATTAAAATGTGTATTTGTTATGTCATGTCAGACTTTGTGATAAATAACAAAGGAAACTTTATGGAACTCAAGAATTGCACAGAAAATAATTAAAGATACACATAATTTAAAAATTAAACTAATAATTACTGCAAACTTGGTCCATTGAGATTTGTTTTTCCATTCTAATCTTTTCTTTAAATAATAAAAATACTGTTATTATTTGTACAATTATATATAACTACAATAGAACTTTTAATTTTTTTAAAAAAGTAGCTTAGAATTATTTATACTAAAAAACTTGAAATCAGAAACTCTAAAACTCAACTCTGCAATCCAAGGGCTTTTACTCACTGCACAGCCTCATTAATCCAACTATCATTGTTCATCCAAAATTTTTAAAAATTTTTGAAAGTTTTTATTTATTTATTTGAGAGAGAGAGAGAGAGCAAGCACAAGTGGGGGAGAGGGTGAAAAGGCCAGAGGGAGAGGGAGAAGGGGAGCCCAATGCTGGGAGCCCAATGTGTGGCTTGATCCCAGGACCCTGGGATCATGACCTGAGCTGAAGGCAGATGCTTAATGGACTGAGCCACTCAGGCACTCCTCATCCAAAACTTTTACAAGTATTTCCCCAATGTTACCCAATTTAATTTTATGATTTAGATGCCATTAAAAAATAATAAATGTTAAAGAATCTAGGGTAAGATTTGTTTCATTTAGGGCCTTGAGATAAGGAGGCTTGTTATTCCCAATACCCCTATGTTATATCATGAATGTTTGTATCCTCTCCTAATTCTTACGTTGAAGCGCCCATCCCCACTCTGAAGGTATCTGGAGGTGGGTCCTTTGGGAGGTTATTATAGTTAGATTAGGTCATGGAGTTGGTGCTTCCATGATGAAGTTAGTGTCCTCACAAGGGGATGAGGAGACCAGGCTCTCTCTCTCCACCATGTTAGGATACAGTTAGAAGGCAGTCCTCACCAAGAACTGGATCATACTGGTACCCTGATATTGGACTTCCTGGCCTCCAGAACTGAGAAACAGATGTTCGTTGTTTGAGCCTCCCCAGTCTGTGCATTCTGTTATTGCAGCCTGAACGAGCTAAAACATCTCCTCTCTCTTTGGCCATCTGTCCCAGGACTAGAGGTGCCAGAGAATACACATTAGCTCTATTTTCCAAATATAACTTTCTTCTCCTTTCAAAGAATATATAAACAACAAACCTATCTTTTGATTTCCTTTACCCTCCTCACTTTAGAAAAGTATTAAGAAATTTTCTTACGAAGTATTATTTAGAGTCAGAGCTCTGCTAGCTGATGTTTAGTGGATTAATCTCATTCTGATGCCACATCACCAATATGAGCGTAATTACAGCCAGTTAGAACGATATATATATAAATGATTCAGCAAATGCAAGTGTCAAGCACTGTTCTAGGCATTGGAAATACCATACAACATCATAGTCTTGAAAGAAGATTAATATTCCCTCGAGAATAAGCTTCTCAAGGGTCTTATATTCTAGTGAACAAGACAGAAAATAAACAAACAAGAAAAAATGACAATTTTTATATTGTGATAAGAGTTAGAGAGTAAATAAGTCAGAATGGAATGAGCAAGGGAAGCTTTCTAAAACTGATGACATTTGAATTGAGTCCTGCATGACAAGAAGGAGCAAGCCACACAAAGAACTGGAGGAAAAGCATTTCAGGCAGAGGGAACAGAGAAGGCAAAGGGACCTGAAACCTTGATGTAAAAACAAAAAGGAAAAATAAAGAGGAGGTCAACATGGTGAGTAAGCAAAGGAAATAATGGTATGAAACGAAAAAGATAAGTAACGTCCCGATTGTAGAGGGCATTATAGACAACAGGGATAGACATGGGATTAAGAGAAAAGACACAGGATCCGATTTATATGGTCTTTTTCAATAACAAGGAAAATGTCCCTGGAGGCTCTGCTGCAGATCTTTCTTTCTTTCTCTTTCTTTCTTTCTTTCTTTCTTTCTTTCTTTCTTTCTTTCTTTCTTTCTTTCTTTCCTTCTTTCCTTCTTTCCTTCTTTCTCTTTCTTTTTTTCTTTCTTTCTCTTTCTTTGATTTTATTTATTTATTTGACAGAGAGACAGCCAGTGAGAGAGGGAACACAAGCAGGGGAAGTGGGAGAGGAAGAAGCAGGCTCCCAGCAGAGGAACCTGATGCAGGGCTCGATCCCATAATGCCGGGATCACGCCCTGAGCTGAAGGCAGACACTTAACGACTGAGCCACCCAGGTGCCCCTGCAGATTTTTCTTTCAATTCATTAGCCAGAATTGTGTCACATGTACATTTTTATTTTCAAACCAATCACTAACAGTAGGAATTGTACTATCATGATTCGGCCATGACTAATCGAGTTTCACCTGGGTGTCCAATCACCTCAGGTAACTACACAAAATTGAGGTTTCTCTTAGTAAGAAAAAAGGGAGGAATGGCTGTTGGATAGGCTTGTGATGGAAAGTGCCACAGAAAAATCTATGTTTGTCATCCAAACGTAGGTGACGGGTAGTCAGTTGATTATACAAGTCTGGAACTCAGGGAACGGTGTCAGATGGCAGATGAAGTCTTCTGTATATGGTTGGTATTTAAAGTCATAGACTGGATGAGATCACCTGGAGAGAATATATATAGATTTAGAAGACAGGCCAGTATTATGCTCTGGTATATACATCCTAATATTTAGTGATCAGGTAAAGATGGAGAAGCAATTAATGAATTGACCATAGTTGCAGGAAAGTGTTTGTTTTAAAAGTCAAAGGAAAAAAGGAAGGGATTGGACAACTGGGTCAGATATTGCTGGGAGTACAATGAAAACGGAAAGAGTATGCAGAGGATTTCACAATAATGAGATTCCCGATGGCCCTGACAAGAGCAGACTCAGTGGCTAGTTAAGCAGAAGCTTGGAGTAACCAGAGTGAATGAAAGCTGAGGAAGTATTTTGCAGCAGATGCTGTGGAAAACCAGAGAAATATACCACAGGAAATCACAAGACTCAATGGAAGGTTTTAGTTATCATAATTTGGAAGATTATAGAACTTGTTTGTATGTTGTCTGGAATGATCCAATGCAGGGAAAGACATTGGCGGTATCAACAGAGGTGAGGGTTAACTATGAGAACAAAGTTCTTGGAAAGGTAAGAGTGAGTGGGATCTGAGTATGAGTGGATGGATTGACCTCTGAGAGGAGCAGATACATTTATTCCATTTCAAAAAGAGGGAAGGCAGAGAGAGTAGGGGCACAGAGACTGAGAAGTGAATAGACTTAATAAAACGCAAGCTTTCCTGTGCAATGGCTTAGATTTTTTTAAAGAAATCTAATGGGCCCAAGTCATTAGCTAAGAATGGGGAAGGAGAGAGTGCAGGAAGTCTGGAGGGAGAGGAAATATGAAATAGTTATTTCAAAGACTCCAAAGGGAGCTTTATTAAGGGAAGGTAGTAAAGCCCTTTGGCACTGAGGGTATATTTGAGGCTTGGGATCACAAATTTAAGGTGCAACCAGCAAATGGTTGTGATATAATCTAGAGTAGATGCAGGCATAGAGAAGATGGTTAGTAGGCTCATGAAGGGTTGGGGTCTCGCCAGGCAAGTACAGGAAAAATGGGGCCAGAGAATTAAATGTGTTTTCAAGTAAATTAATTTAATAAAGGGTCATGATTTGTAAGCTTGGTAAAAGAGAAGTCAAATTGGGAGAGTAGTGAAGATTGTGAAAAGTAGCAGTATCAATGGAGGTTTTAATAAAATTACAACAGAAGTTCCAGAGTAAGAAAGCTGAAGGGATAGGCAGTAGCAACCAACAGACTAAGTTCCCACTTCCAAGAGTTAGATCGTTCATACATTATGACTTTGTATTTTACGACAGCCTCTTCAAAAAGATCAAAGTACCTGCTGAACCCAGCTTGCTAATAAAGAGTACAGTTACGTGTGGCTATGGTGCAGGCATGTGATGGTAATGTGCTACTTCAGCAACGACATGGTAAAAGTGTCCACATAACATCAGATCTGAATAGGGCAACATCATGGCATAAGGAAAAGATCTTGGGCTTGAAGTCAGAGCACCCTGATTGAAGCCCTCGCTGTGACATGTAGAGGCTCTATATCTTGGGGCATATTTCTTAGCCACTCTGAACCCTGGATTATGGCTCCCATTTTCAGGGGTTGTTATACACATTAAGGAGGATAATAATATATAAAATGCCTGGAAATAATAGGTTCTCATGAAATGCTAACTACTGTGAAAATAAGAAGCCATGTTCCTACTGCTGCATGGAAGTTGTAGATCTATTTTGGAAGCCCGTGCTCTGGGTATAGGTGTGGAAGCCATGTATCAACCAGAAGGGCAAAGAAAGGATTCTCTGTATAGGGCCATCCTGGGTGAAGGTGAAACCTGGGCTGATTATTGCATTATATTTAATAATTTTGATGATAGAAATGAAGGTTTAATTTTGACTACTGACATTTTAGAGGTCAGAAATAAAATCACAATACCTGGATTAACATCTTTGAATAAATGAAGAACACTAAAGTAGGAGATGTAGTAGTGTGCTAGATGGTGTGGAGTGACAGCAAGAGTAGGCCAGGTATTTGTAGACATTATGTGGCAATTGTACTGCCATGTTTCTACATGGGCTTTGAAACTATCCTAGTCTTAACCTCCCTTTCAGTTCCGTGTCATCTCCCACAGCCCTCTCCAGCTGCTCTTTGATCTTATCTGCCCCTACTTTTTCATTTGATTATTCTATCTTCCCAAATTCATCTTGGGCTATAGCATCTAATCTCCCCCCTTTTATTTTTTTTAAAGATTTTATTTATTTATTTGAGAGAAAGAAAGAGAGAGAGAGTGAGCATGAGCAGGGGTGGGGGCGAGGCCAAGGGAGAAGATGGCTCTGTGCTGCGCAGGGAGCCTGATGCAGGGCACAATCCCAGGACCCTGAGAACATGACCTAAGCAAAAGGCAGACACTTAACCAACTGAGCCACCCAAGCACCCCTTTAATTTCCCTTTCAAATGGCCTTCCCCTTTCCTGTTGATGGACTGCCAGTACCCAATCTGGCCCCTCAATCTTTTTTTTTTTTCCAACTTGTGTTTTTCTCAAAGCCCAATAGAGCACAGCTGGGTTGTGACTGGTGATGTCTGCCATCCATGTGTGTTAACCCAAAGTCCCTGGTTTTTCAGTACTCTCTGGCTTTGATTATTAAAGGAGGAAAAAGAAGACCGAAAATATGCAGCAAAGAAACATCAACAACATTTCAGAGAGAGATCTCCACTAATTGAACAGGTGGCCCAAAACAAAATTCCAAAAGTAGCAAGCTGTAAATATTTTCAAATATAGTGTCCTGGTGGCCTTAGAAAATCCCTCTAAAGTGGGTGAGGATCTACTGGGGCTCAGAAAGTTTAAGTGCAAATCCACTTTTCCATAGAAATTTTGCTTTCAGACTACGTATCTGTGTTTTAATCTTTAAACATTGTAACTATCAAATAATATGAAAACTTCTCTGTAACATGTATCTTTTACATATGAGAGGTGGTTGATATACCTTATCTAAACCCCATCAACTAAGAAGAAACGGGAAAAAGAGGGCATACTCCTAAAATGCCTTTCCTAGTATTCTGGAACGAGACGAATTTGGATTTTCTTCTGGTAACTTCTCAAATCCTTACAGCGAGCTTTTTAAAAGAGAGTGGAATAGGGTTTTGATGACTTTATGCATAACAGATTGTTTGGCCATTCCATAAAAATAATAAATATTTTTCTTATAGAATTTCTACAATTCTACACAAACTATTTTGGAAGAAGCTACAAGTACAAAAGAATATAAAACCCAAAAAGTTATTTTCATAATAAAAGTAATGCATATATAATTGGAGAAATTTAGAAAACATGGGTAAAGCAAAAGAAACATTAGAAATCACCAGAAATAGAAATCCACTTCTTTGAGATACCCCTATTTACACTTTAATGTGTTTCCTGTTTTTATACATGCATGTTTATTTCTACAGTCCTGGGATCATACTATACCTCTTCAACATTATTTTTCACTTCACCATAGACTGTATTATGTTTTGCTTAAAAATAACATTTCAATTCATGACATTTTTATTATCTTAGAAGTGTCATCTCCATATTTGTGAAAAAATAGTGTTCTTGCTTATCAGTGGTAATGACAAATAGAACCACTTTCTAAAGTGTCAGGTGTTTATAGTGTAGCAAAGAAATGAGGTAAGCTAGTTTATTACCCAATGGGAAAAATTCAGAATTTATTTCCCATTTACAATGATGGTCTGGACTTTGGAAATGCCAATGCTGCCTGCTCTAGCTGGCTGTTGAATGTAGCTTCCCCCAGTTTTTAGCCTGTTATACTCAGACCTGAAAATCTGGCACACAAAATCATAGTAAGAGCTCAGGCAATCAGGTTTTCTCAGCTACATGTTAGTGAAAGGACAGGATGGCTGGCCTGAGGTTCCTGCTACTGACTTGGTGAGGCGATGAGGAACACGTAGCATGAGGTGGGAATGTGCTCCTACCTCGCTTGAGGGGCAACTTAAAAGTAAGTAAGTCAGCTCATTGGCTTACTGATCTCATACCCTGGCAGGGCTCTAACAAGCTTTTATAGGTTTTATGGAATTTTATCTGCTTGGTAAATCAGTTTAATCATACAGAAAATTGTTTTTTTTAAGTTCTACCTTCTGTGAATTAGTCTGCAAACAAAGGATCTTTGATGGTTATTTTCCTAAGTAAATTGTTTCCACATCCCATATTAGGTTAATGAGTGCAGTTGTCATTATAATGATATGTGTGTGTACCCTAGGGGTTATTCTTTACCTTCCTATAATACGTGCTGCATGATTTCCTATTTCACTTGATAAATATGTACCAGGCACTATGCTAAGAACCGGGGACTCTTAGAAGGAACCCAGTAACCTCTTCACAGACCTCATATTCTAGAGCTGTGTTATCCAATGTTGTAGGAATTAGGCACATGTGGCTATTTAAATTAACATTTTAAAATAATTAAAATTTGAAAAATGAAAACTTTAATTTCTTAGTCATACCAACCACATTACAAGTGCTTGATAGCTACACACAGCTAGGAGCTACCATACTGGACAGCACAGAGACATTTCTGTCATTGTATGAATTCTATTGGACAATGCCAGTGGAGACACTGAGAGAATATCAAGGCTGTTAATAAATTATGTTTCTGTACCTATCATATTAAATCCATCCTTCAAAACATTTTGATGACTCTACTTGTGGTGGTTTTGTAATTATAGAAATAACTCTGTAAGGAAGCTTAAAGAGAGATTTAGGAAGAGGGTAATGACTAGCATATGCTCATTGTTTAGGCAATTTATCTTCAAGCATTTTATAAATGTATGCTACTATAGTAAACATTTTTGAGCAAAGTACTAACATAGGCATTTGTATTTTTAAAATAATATGTCTTACTTTCAGCTAATATTTCAAAACACAGTATATATTTAGAACTCATTAATGTTCATAGCAGCATTGTCCACAATAGCTAAATTGTGGAAGGAGCCGAGATGCCCTTCAACAGATGACTGGATTAAGAAGATGTGGTCCATATATACAATGGAATATTACTCAGCCATCAGAAAGAACGATTACACAACATTTGCAGCAACATGGATGGGACTAGAGGAGATTATGCTAAGTGAAATAAGTCAAGCAGAGAAAGACAATTATCATATGGTTTCACTCATTTATGGAACATAAGAAATAGGAAGATCTGTAGGAGAAGGAAGGGAAGAATGAAGGGGGGGGTAAACAGAAGGGGGAATGAACCATGAGAGACTCTGGGAAAGAAACTGAGGGCTTCAGAGAGGAGGTGGGTGGGGGATTGGGATAGGCCGGTGATGGGTATTAAGGAGGGCACATATTGCATGGTGCACTGGGTGTTATATGCAAATAATGAATCATGGAACACTGCATCAAAAACTGGGGATGTACTGTATGGTGACTAATATAACAAAAATTATTTTAAAAAAAGAACTCATTAATGATGGTATAAATTCACATTTCAAATAATCTTATTGATGATTTTGAATTTCAAGGGCTAACTTCTTATCATATCCAATTAAATCATAATTGTAATTTAACAACGTAGGTGAAAAAGAGCTTTTTTCTAGGAGTAGAAGTGTCCATTCTGCTTTTCCTCTTCACTTGTGTTTGCGCATTATCATCTATCCACCATTTGCCTGCAGGCCTCCTTTTAAGCCCTGTGTCCATTGTGCTGAGGGTAAGCTTAGTTAATGCTAGATAAGCTGATTTGTTATTTCAATTAAGTGGGCACGCATCAGGTGCAACAGTTTACAACAGGCCTTCACTGAAGAACCAGGGTGTGCACTGCAGTCAACCATGAACTCCCATTTTTCCTCTGGCTGTCACACTCTGCTGCCCTAATATGGATCAAGTGACAGTATGATTGTCAACACTTAGTAAATATTAGGAAAGCTTATTTCCTTTTCTTGTGATATAAATATAAATACAAATTCTAACATTTTCTTCCTTCATCCAAATGGATCACGTCATCTCATGGGGAGTAAAACTTTGCTTTGGAGGCCACTCATTTAGACTATAGCAGAATGTTTTCAACCCTATCATGTAATTTATGGATGGTATTTTATTGGCATCAGCTTTATCTAAACTTATGTTTATGTTTAATTTAATTTACAATGCACCCAAATTTATAGCAGCTTAACAAAAGTTTATACAATACCAAAAGACTTTTAAACACAAGAAGTATGCCTGGGATCTTGTATACTTGGGCTACAAATTTGGTTGTTAGCTTCCTGGCAGCCAGTGTTAATCAAGAAGTATGCACCCCAATAGAATGTCCTCCATGTCAGTTCCTTCTGAGGATTCTAGGAGAATCTGTTCCATGTGTCTTTTAGCTTCTGGTGACAGCCAGAAATCCCTGGTGTTTTTAGTTTATAGATACATCCCCTCTGATCTCTGCTTCTGTCTTCACATTGTAGTCTTCATGGGTCTCTTATCCTCTTCTTAAAAGGACACCAGTGATTTTGGATTAAGGGCCCACTGTATTCCAGTATGAACTCATCTTAACTAATGATATCTGCAACAACCTTTTTTCCAAATAAGGTCACATCTGAGGTACTGGGCATTAGAACTTCAACATATCTTTCTGAAGATCACAATTCAACCTATAGCAGACAGTGTCTATAAAATATCCTCCACCATGTCTGGCACGTGGTGGGTTTTCAATATATACGAATTTCCTTTGCCTTCCTCTAGATTGAACTTCTTAAGTGCAATGACTGTGTCTTATTCCTCTTTGTGGTCTCAATACCTTGCACACATAGTAGACGTTCATTAACAATTTTAATGAATGGCAAACCAAAATCTAGGAGACATGGTGGTCAGCAAGATAATGCCCCTAGCCCTGCAAGAGCAGGCCAGGTGTTTGCAGACTTTATGTGACAGAGTATCATGTTTCTAAATGGGTTCTGAAGCCATCCTGGTTTCTACCTCCCTCTATTACCTCTTATCTCCCATAGTCCTCCCCAGTTGCTCTGGCCTCTCCCCTGCCTCTAATCTGTTGTTTGACTGTTCTGTCTTAGCCTCATCTTGGTTTGTAGCATCTAATCTCCCTTTTGGATAGTTCTGCTTTCTTGTTGATGGACTGGCCCCCGATCTTTTTTTACTTGTAATTTTTTTCAAAACCCTTTGAAGGGGTGGCTGGGTTTAGAGTAGTGGTGTTTGCCACAATATATGTTAACACAAAGTCCCTGTTTTCTTCATATTTTCTTTGATTATTATAGGAAGAAAAAGTAGGCTGGAAATACAGACCAATGTGAGTAGAAAGTTAGAATTAAAAATAGTCTATATTCAATTCTACCACTTTCATTATTTTTAGTTCTAAACCACCACCAAACCTAGGTTAAACCAGTAGAGAAGATAATCTCATAATGAATAGATAAGTGTTGTTTGTGATTAGTAAACTAACAATCCACCTTAACAAAGGCTATGTTTATATACAAATGGGTAACACTTGCAAATGATCAGAGCATGTGGGTAAACTTTCCCATTATAATTTTCTTTTTATTTTAAAGACTTATTTATTTATTTATTTATTTATTTATTTATTTATTTATTTGGGAGGGTGAGGAGCAAGGGGAGAGGGAGAGAGAGAATCTTAAGCAGACTTCCCGCTGAGCACAGGGCTTGATCTCATAACCCCGAGATCAAGACCTGGGCTAAAATCCAGCCAGACCCTTAACCAACTGAGCCACCCAGGAGCCCCTCCCACCATAATTTTCATACAACACACTTGCCTAAGAAATTTCTTTTCTATCAGTGGAACTAATGAAATCCTTAATTTGTGAAACTCCAAATGAATTGTTGAATCACTCATTAAAATAAATGTGGATGAATGAATGAATGAATGAATGAATAAATAAATAAATCATTAAAATAAATGTGAATGAATACAAAATTCAGTTGGAAAATGATACTCTATCTATATAGAAAACCAACTAAGTAGAGTAATGATTTTCAAAGTTAAATCTGTTTCCTTCTGTATTATATTGCCATGAACTGGATGAAACAAGCTTTTAATTCTTTAAAAATCCTTTCATAAGGGGGGTGCCTGAGTGACTCAGTCGGTTAAGCACCTAACTCTTGATTTCGGCTCAGGTCATGATCTCAGGGTCCTGGGATCAAGCCCTGTGCTCAGCTGGGAGTCTGCTTAAGATTTTCTCTCTCCCTCTCCCTTTGCCCCTACCCCCACTCATTCTCTCTTTCTCTCTCTCTCCCCCAAACAAAAAAACAAATCTTAAAAATCCTTTCATAAGTGTGTATGTGCCCCCTCATTTTTTTCCTGTGGAATCAAATCTCTCATAAACTAGGTGCTTATTCTAGTTTGGTCACCAATTTGCAGGGAGAGACGGACTTTGGCAAGTCACTTGATCTCTTCAGGGCCTCTCTTTGCTTGTCTATTAAGGGCATTGGGATATATTATTTTTAGGCCCCTTCCAACTCTATAGTCTCTGATTCTATGAACAAAGAAGTAGTTTTAAACTATGTTATTCATCTTCCTACAGAAAGTTATTTTTTAAGCAATATGAAGCTTACACATTTTTAAATGACCAAGAAATCAAGTATGTATTCAAAAATAAATAAAATCCAATCCACAAATCAACCCGTATAAATAATAATTATAACAGAGAAGCATGCTGGGCATGGACCCCGATCAGGTTTCTACACGGTGCCTTTATAAATCATACACTGATTTCTAAACTAATGAGGTCCTTCAGTTATGCTGTGATTTTCAATATCATGAGAGCAAAGGACATATTCAGTGAATTTCCATGGTTGATTCTGTTCAAATCATTTTGCATATACAGCAAACTGAATCTATTTAAAGACAAAAATCCATTCCCCAAAGTCATCTTCACAAATTTTAGCAAATGTGTAACTTAAAGCAATGCTTACAGTATACTAGATTGATTAGAAATTTTTTTAAAAGAAACCTTGAAATTGCATTTAATTGTGAAATAAATGTAAATTTACAAGGCAATGTTTGAGACTGAGAACATCTTTTCCATGCTGATTGCATGAGGTATTTTAAACAAAGCAGCAAAAGGGGTCATTAACCCCTAAAGAAGCAACTAGGTAAAACTGCTGTAGTTTAATAAATGTGTAATGTATGAGGTTTCTGGAATGATTTCAGTCAATGCAAAACAGATGAAAATAATAAATTTTTCTTAAAGGGACACTAACACAATTCAATACTCTATCTATCTATCTATCTATCTATCTATCTATCTATCTATCTTTGTATCATCTGTATTTAAAGTTCCCTTCCTATAGGATGCTATCTTGTGCAATTTAGAGATTATACTTTGCTCCAAAAATACAGTTTTTTAGTTATGATGAAAATACAAGTTTACATAATTTTCAAAGTGTGTGACCTGGATTCTTTTTTCTATAAGGCAGCTTTTTCAATGCAATAGTTCTAATATACTAAACTTTTTATACATGTGAAAACCCTCTTATCATCTGATAAGCATAGACAATACTTCAAAGTTACTAGTAATCCCACCAAGTTAGAAGGACAGTATTCCAGACACTGGAAATTTCCTTCTAGAGGGCCTTAAAAGTCTCTGCAAACAATAAAGAATTAAGATGACATGTGGTGACACAATTGATGATGAAACCACTCATTTTAGTATACTGATTTTGAAAAGAAGACCATTAGAAACTAAGAAAACAATAGGTAAAAATTATTCTCCAGAATAGGATGTATATGTGCCTATCAAAAGCTGAGTAGAAGAGACGTGGGTTGGGAGAGATACTGTGCATGCTGAAGAATGGGCAGATGTGTGAGGAAACCAGTTGTGGGAGAGCTGGAGCAGTAAGTCAGCACAGGAGGCATGACAGCCTTGGAGACCGGTTCCCCTTCCTTTGAGAGAAAATATGAAAAGGGGAGAATGAAGGAATACAAAATGTGTATGTGTTGAGCTGGATACTCTGTGAGGTTTTTTACAGAAATTTTATCTTTTGGTCATTGCAAGCACCTGGAGGTAGATGGTAATCCTCATTTTACAGATGCCTTTATATAATTTATCTATTTATTTTATGCCTACATAGGTAATTATCTATTTATATGTCACACTGCTAATAAGTGACAAATACAGCCTTTTAGGACCCAAACCCATGTTCATTTCACATTTCACCGCCCTGTCTTCCAAAGGAAAAGGCTGAGGAGTTAGTGTAGACACACTGTGAGGGTAGAAAAAGAAATGGAGGATCAGATTGACAGTGGCTTACTTTTATGCCAGCATTAAGAGAGGATATGGAGCTGAAGGTTTAAGGAGAGGACAGAAACTTTCATCTGTGATACACAGATTAGTCTTTTTTTTTTTTTTAAAGATTTTATTTATTTATTTGACAGAGAGACAGCCAGCGAGAGAGGGAACACAAGCAGAGGGAGTGGGAGAGGAAGAAGCAGGCTTCCCGCAGAGGAGCCTGATGTGGGACTCGATCCCAGAACGCTGGGATCACGCCCCGAGCCAAAGGCAGACGCTTACCGACTGCGCCACCCAGGCACCCCCACAGATTAGTCTTTAATGCAGCTTCTCCTTAATCTAGCTCTTACTGACTAGCTGTGATTGATTGGAACGTGAATATCAAATCCTGTTGATTTAAGTATACTTCGTCTTTATGTCTGCATAATTTTCAATTAGGAATAATCTTGACACTGTTTTTCTCTGCCTCCATCTCTCTGTCAGCAGTTAAGAAATGCACCAGAAAACTTCGAACGCTTTGTTGATCTTTTAAATAAATAATTCCATTTTAAAGCCATCAACTCTCACCAAATTTGTTTACCTTAGTTCAGCTCATTTTCATTGAGTTTCTTAAAGGGTGTGCAACTTACAATAAGGTACTCTACAATCTGGCAAATTGAATCAAATCAGTGGCAACAAATACTTATTAAACACTGATATTCTTGATGCAGTTTGGGCAGATTCATCCAGTCATGTGAAGATGATGGAGTATACCAGGATGCTGAGTGGTAAGTGAAATAATCATGTAGAACAATAATGGCTTGAAAGGACCTTCTGTCCTGACAAACATAACTAGCTACTGGAGAGGGTTAGCTAGGAGACCCAGGACCAGGGCCCCAGCCAAGCATGTAAGGCCTGGTATATACTACAGCCAGCTAGCAGCAGCATGAGGTCTGGACAGTGTGTTAGGTAACAGCACTAACAAGCAGAAAAGAAGGGTGTGTACTCCTATCAGGCACACAGATGCATGAACATGTACTGGGACCTCAGTAGCAAATGCCAGTATACAAGAAGGGGAAACGAGCACTTTGGCTGTGAAAAGTGACACAGCTATGGCTCTGGCCTCCCAGAAAGTAGCCAACAGCTCAAATATGTAGTCAAATGTGGTTGGCCATATCAAGTTCTAGTTCAGCCTAGACAGGTACCCAAAGGAGCACCAAAGGAATGAGAATCCAGATTCCAGTGTGTAGGGACCCATAAAGTCAGATGAAAAGCAGCATTTTGGGGCCAAGTGATGCAACAGGACTGAGTAGAAGTGAGGCAGGGCGGCAAGGCCCAGCGAACCAACTGAGCTGAAGTATAAGGAAGGACTTCAGGGCACTGATGTGTTCAACAAAAGTCCAAGTGTAAAACATAGTTGTACAGAAGGGACCAGTATGGCACAGGTAGGACAGAGATCACTCCCAGATTTCTGACTGTCTTGTCTATATCTAAAAGACTAATTCCAGACCTTACTTGCTTAGGTTGAGGTGGGAGGAGTAGGAGAGGGCAAAAACTTCTCAGCTTCTCTCTGTCCTGGTTTTACTGGCATTGGAACTAGGCTAGACTGAACCTTAAGGGGAAATGCTTCCATGAGTACAAAGGAGGGGGGGCTGAGGAATGTGAAGCAAATGGAAAGCAAATAGCTTCTGCCTAATTTCATGCTTCCTGTGAGGTATACGTCAGCAAGGACAACAGCCTGCAGGCAGAGCCTGATCAGGACTGGGACACCCACAGAGTTACTGGGATCTGGGAGTGTGAGAGTTTCCTTAGTTCAGGGGCCTAGGCAGATGTGGGAGAGGTCATGCCAGACCAGTGACCATGGCACCTGGGGCCTGACTGACACCACCTTTTGTGGTGACCCTTCAAAGCCTGGGGTCATAGAACCAAGTTAGTGTGGAACATTGGAGATGCCAGTGCACTGGCCAGGAAGTAGCCCCTGAAGAGCATGCTAAGCAGGATCATCCTGTGTTCCTCATTCCAGTTCTTTCTTGCAGCTTACTAAGCACTGGTTGGTGAGTCCATCTCTCTACCTGAGTGTTGCTTACGGAGCTCTGGAAGCTACTTCAAAATATTTTAGCTTATTTATTTTTTAATTCCCACCAAAAGCTTTTTTGATAAGCAATAAACATTAAATATTAAATATTTTTAAATTAAATGTTATCAGAGTGCTTACTGTGTACAGATCATTTATTTTCAGTGTGCTTTCAATGAAAAGAAAGATCTTGACCTGCTTACTTCTATACATTTTCAGTCAATAACATTCGAACATCTATATAATCCCTCTCTTTACCCATTACATTTCTCTTCCCCACATGGAGCATGCTCCTGGGGAGAGTTAAAAAATTTACCATTTTTACCAGCCTGACCAAAAGAAAAAATAAAACAGCCTGGAGAGTTTAGGGGCTTTACCAAAGCAATTTCCCATTTCCAGAAATCTCTGCTTTTATTTGCTACGTAGCCCCAAGATGGCTGGATTTGGAGAGGAAATCCAAGCTGGTTTGTATAACAATTTCTAGGGAACCTCTCTGTTTTCTGAGAAATCTCTATGGGATTTGATTTGAGAGGGCCTCAGGGGTGGAAGGACAAAGGTGTTAATGGTGTATTTCAAATCCTTCCTTGGATTAGGAGAAGCTGCTGATACCACAGGCATAAGAAGCTTTCTTCTCTAACTGCTCTCTTCACCCCAGCCTTCACCACAAACTTGCACACACACACACACACACACACACACACACTTCCACGTGAACACACACACACACACACTCTTCCACGTGAACAAGAGCAATTTTTTTGTTCAAATATAAGGCCACAGTGACTCTGCCACTTCTATCTAATCAAATAGAATTATGGGCAAGGATGTAAGAAAACAGGAATGACATATGATGTCAAGATGACCTGACCAAAATAATATAAACTGATAAAGTATTGAAGGCAGACAAGTATTTTGAAAGTCAAAGTAGAACCTTGCTCTTCTAAGGACTAAATGGCAGCTAAAAGAAATAGCCTAGGCTTGGTCTGGATTGTGGAATGTGAACAAATAAATAAGAAAGGCAAATGAGCCCGTATCCAGGCTTGGCTGAAAAGTGAGGAAAACAAAGAGAACTTGAAAGAGGCAGATCAATGATGTAAACCTGTAGCAAGCATGGGACATTACTGAGATGGTGTACATTATAATTTGCACAATCTTCAGAGTCCGTACATTTCAAAATAAATTAATTAGAAAGGGAAAATGTAGTAATTCTGCAATTTAGTAAAATCAGCGTCCAAATCTGAAAAAAAATTATAGTCTTATTACCTTATTAACATTTTTACTTCAATTTTTCAGGATTTAGAATGTGAATAGAAGTCACCCTTCAGTGAGGACCATATCCTAATATCCCATATGCACACATAAGCTCTGCCACTATTTAACTGACAGGATCTTCCAAAGGACCGTTGCTGCCTGCCTCGTTACAGGTCATTCTGTCAGAAGAAATGGGCTGAAACACCGTGTTTCACCACCCAGAACTCATGCTAATGATGCTCCCCTTGCCAATTCTCTGAATTGGAAAGGACTAAAAATGCCCTAGTGTGAAAAGTATTAATGGGAGTATGTGGAGGATTGAGAGTGGAAAAGAGAGAGCTGAGCCCAGGGCCCAAACCTGACAAGCTCATATATAAATAGCTTTTTGCTAATGTTTCATCAAAACTGCTGTAGGTCTCACTTTGTCAACTGTTCACCTTGATGGGATTCTCAGGGGGCACTTCACACAATTCAGCCAATCTGGGAGAGCAAGATTAACCCAAGAGTGATGATTTGACCCTGGTAGTCTGAAGATTATCAAGTACTTAAAAGAAAACACCCCCCCTCAAAAAAATCCCCAAACAAATACACACAAAATCTTTAGAGGAGGAAGAGAGGAAGAGAGCAGTTTGTAACAGAAATGTATCTGTGCTAGGTCCTTGAATTAAGATTTCCCAAGAGCTCTGTGTGAACACCCTGTTGTGCTTAATGCTGACTATTGTAAAAACACACATTTCCTTTTTTAAAGATTTATTTATTTATTTATTTGAGAGAGAGAGATGCGAGTGGGAGGGGGTAGAGGGCAAGGGATACAGAGAATCCCAATCCTGCTCCTCACTGAGCGTGGAGCCTGAAGTGGGGCTTGATCCCACCACCCTGAGTTCATGACCTGAGCCGAAACCAAGAGTCCGAGGCTTAACCAACTGAGCCACCCAGGCACCCTGAAACACACATTTCTATGTTGTTGCATACACTATTTATGAAGCACCTTAGAATCATTTGCAGAATATAATCTTCATTCCAGGCAAAGAAAGCAAACAGTTCAATTATAATCCATGCCAAATGTTGACTATCAGAAAAGCAATAAGTGTGTTCATCACAATCATTGCAGTTGCTCTATGGCAACATAAAAATATAATGCTTACATGTTGTCCAGCAAAGTTGCCAAATCAGTGCCAGGCTCTTTATGAGACAATAAAGAATAAATATAATCCGATAAAAATACAGGAATTGCCATACAGGGTGGTCCAGTGTTCTTGTGGCTCAGTCGTCTACTGCCAGCGCAACTTGGCCCAGAAAGGAGGGCGTGGCTGTCCTTCCTAACTGTAGGGCCTTTTCCTGATTCTCTTCGTCCCATGGCTGGACTTGTTTTGTAGGCTCCTTAGCAGAAAGTACATTCCAAACCTTTAAGCTTTTCTTTGTTGGAAGGAATGGTTCTGCCGTTCACAAATCTGTTCAAATTCTTTCCAAATCTATTTATATTTTCTTCCATTACTACCTCCCCAAATCATAAATTCTATAAAGGACTCGCTATGGGAAATTGTAAGCCAGAGAGTAACATTTTTAAGCTTTCTTTTCTCTGTAAGAAACTACACTAAAATATCCCAAAGGTGTGTGTGTGTGTGTGTGTGTGTGTATAGCAATTAAGCATATTTGGAAAACTAGGGAATTTACTCAAGAGAGATGCTGAAAGAATTGAAGGTCTACAAAAATTGGGGGCCTCCATTAGCCATATGAAGGGCCTGCGATATTTTAAGCTGTTGCACTGGGTTATTGCTCATTTTTCCCAGCAATGATCCCAATACTTGGCAAATAGAGGCTACTATTTGGTCTATATTTGCTTTAAAAAATATGACTGATATAATATATTCACATATAATCTACGTTTATCAGGCCTAGTTACAGGTACATTAAAATGTTAGGGTTTTTTAAATTTTTCATTATTTTCTTCTTTTTTCAAAAATTTTCCTATTACTATCTTAATATGCTTTATATTTTTTTCATAGCAGCTATTACTATCTGACATTATGTGTGGGTTTACCGATTTGGTTTCGGCCTGTCTCTCCCAGAAGGATGTGAGTCCATGATGGCAGTAATTTTGTCGATTTGTTCAAACACTGTGTCAGGAGCTGGAATAGTATCTGGTATATAGCATTAACTCAGTAAGTATTGGTTGATTGGTGAGGGGATGAATTTTCATTCACACATTATCACCAACCTACCATTTCCCCCCAGAGAGAGGGCAACAAGGCCAAGTGAAGGGACTCAGAATCCAGTCAGGCCAACCAAGAGGTCACGCCCCAGCCACCAGCAGGTCACAGATGGCACACTCTGTGCCCTGTGGCCTAGCTTATGTTCTTAGTATTCCCCTGCCAAACTTTCTTTTGCAATGTAGTTCTTATTACTGCACTTATTTTCCCAACCATACAAAAACATAAAGACATTGATTTTTTTATTTTAAAATAAAAATAATGATAATAAATAAAGTGTTCTATTTCCTTTTGTTCAGTAATAAGCAGGCCAGAGAAACTCTAGTCTTCATACCGACAATCTGTTGCCATAGTAACAATAACAAGCTTGATTTTTTAGGGAAGGCAGAAAAAGATTTTCAGTTGATCTAATGAGGGAACGATCTCTTGTTTTTTATGTTTGTATTTATTTGTGTGCATACAAAAAAAAAAAAAGACTCTCTTATCCTTAAAAATCTTAGTGGCCAATCTCTTGATGCCTATTTCCCTTGATGTCTAATTTTCCCACAAAGACTTGTTTTAGGGAGGGTACTTCTCATCAGCAAGTAGAAGATAACATTACCTTCATTCTACATTCCTTTAAGAGAAGTAGTACACTTTATCTCCATTTTACAGATGAGTAAAGAGAAGTATCACATTACGGGTGATCTGTCTCAGCCCAAGATGAAAATGACTAACTCAAATGATGAGACTTGTAATCAAAGAAATCCGATTAGAATCCAAAAATGATTTGTGAAGCTCTGCAGATGTGGTTTTTTCCCCTTTTTTCATTTGGCTTGGTTTTCTACTGACTCCATAAAATAGAGAGATTCAATACAGATGCCTATTCGTGAGATCAGTAACAAATGGAAAGAATGGAAGTGATTAAAGATGGGGTGAGCATTCATAAGTGTTTGGGGCAAATTGGATTATTTTAGACTAAATGGTGTTTTGGGAAACTATGTATAAAGCTTCTGGGGGGGAGACATTTTCTGGAACATATTTTGTACTTTAAAATGCAGGCAGATTCTAGTAATCAAAGATTTTTTTTCAATATATGTTTAAGTAGTATATATCCAAAAAGAATATTAAATTACTGTTTTAATGAATAAACTTGAATAATAATGGATTTTATATCACAACCTAATATTTATGGTTTTCTTTTTTTCAGGTTTGATCTGCCTTTCCTGAGAATTTTATACTTTTTGAGGGTGTGGATCATACCTTCTTTATTTGCACCCAATAGTCAAGAAATGCTTATTCATTTATCAATTTCTCAAATAGATATAAAAGTAATCAGTGTTTTATTTTCCTTAAAATTGATAACTATTTCTACTCTAAAAATAATATACATTTATTTTAGAGAAATAGAAAATAAAAAAACAATGGAAATTTATTTTCCAACCTGGAAATAACTTACACTAATAACATTTAGTAAATTTAATTTACCTCTTTTTTCTTGGTTTATATAAAATTTGCTCTAAAAAAAACAAAACCACAATTGCCATTTTGCTTTGTATCCAGCTTCTTTCATATGACACATTTATTATTTTCCACTTATGTATAGTTAGCACAATATAAAAGCAAGAAATGAAACCAGAACACCTTACATTTTAAATTAGAATAAATCACAAACATTTGCAATGTTCCTTCTAAAATGTATTTTAAAAACCACTCAGCTATTATGAACTTCTAAAGCAATAAACAGAATTTGCCTGAAGCCCTGCTCTTAAGTACAAAAAGAGGATGATCGTTAGGTGTTGGTGCCCATTTCTAGAGTTCTATCCCCCTGTTCTTCCCACTTCAACTGCAGCTTGTCCTTCTGTCAAGGGGGCCCCAGTACAAGGAAATGGCACAGAGCGACTCAACTGCATCCCATCATTTCCTTTCAGTGATCCACGCATGCAGCTATCGGCTGTAGCCCAAATACCAGGCTGACTTACAGCTTCTCTGAGCCCTTCTCGACTTATCCCAGGTCAGAGCCTCAATCAGAACCACCGCTAGCATCGTCAATACACAGCTCTCGCTACTATCACACCATTGCTTCTCCTTTATGGTATTAGTTTTCAGGACTCATTTCATTTCATGCTTTTTTTGTTGGCTTATTTGTTTTGTTTTTATTTGATACCCTTTAAAGTAATGAAATGACTGAATCACTCCTTATGAGCTATGAGAAAACATCTTCTGTTTATGGAATAAGGTAATATTTTATTGTTTTGTTTTTTTTTTGGAGAGGGAGCTGTGAGGGAGAGGCTGAAGCTGAGGGAGAGAATTTCAAGCAGACTCCATGCCCAGTGTGCAGCCTGATGCATGGCTTGATCTCACAGCCCTGAGATCATGACCTGAGCCAAAATCAAGAGTCTGACACTTCACTAACTGAGCCACGCAGGCACCCTTTTATTGCATTTTTTTATTTCTGAAAGAAACAATAATTTTAAGTTTTCCAATAAATCTGTAATTTAAAAAATCAAATAAAAGTTTGTGGCTTAAAAATAAAAGAGCTGTTGGTTTGTTCTTAGCACAAATTTCATATGAATTTAGCATATGAAATAGAAAGTGAAACACTGGATCTTATTGTAGGGTGGCCCACAATCCAATTTTGCCTGGGGCTGCTCTAGGATAGTGGTAGTTTGTTTCACTGGCACTGAAATTCCCTGGTCCTGGGGGAACTCCTCAATCCAAGACAAACCAGGATCGTTGGTCACCCTGAATATTGCTCAGTAAGGTATGAAATATTTACCAGGCTACTGATGTTCATGATGTTAGGGGTATTGTCTAGGGAATGAACTGTAGTTGAAACAAATCAAACTTATACCCACTTTATGGTCTAATTTCTGTCAAGTGTAACTGTAAGCTATTGAGGTCATTCTGGGAGATGTGTTTGGCCCTCTACATTTCTTACAAGAATACGTGACCTAAAAAATGTTTGCTAATTGCCTAAAGTCCATATGTTGATGCAGGCATAAAATAGCAATTTGATAAAATTGCGAAGACTTCATTTTCCATTGCCATTTTGTTTCTGGCTACTGTTAGTTCCGAATTGAGCCAAAGCCCAGACAATTCCAAACTTCATGTCTTTCAGATGTGATTTTTTTCCCTCCAAGATCTTTAGCACACTGGGTCTCCACTAAAGTTAACATTTCCCTGTAGTTCTCCAGAGCTGTTTCTCTGTACCAATACAAGGCATTCCCCAAGGGTCCTGAGAAAGAGTACTCTGGTAGGTAATCCTGCAACTGAAGAACACCCGCCATCCTTTTGCCTATCAGTAGAAATAACTACCCGTGAAACGCCCTCTCTCACTTTTTTAAAGACTTTGCTAGCAATCTGTCCTCCAACTGACCTTACCTCAATGCTTTTTTGCATATGCTAACACAGTGCAATGTGGTGACTGCCTTTTTAATTCATCCTGTAGTTTAAGAATGTAAGCCTTATAACTGTCAACATCCAACAAGTCATATTTGGTTAATATGAAAATTCATTACCGTTCCTTCACAGGGCACAGAAACATTTTATAACAGCTGGGGAAAAAAACATTGTATGATTTAAGAAAAAATAAAAATATACTGACATTTCCTTTTCAGTCTGTACTAGTCTATAACTTGCACCCAGAAAACTTAACAGTCTTGATGTCATTACTTGAGCATCTGAGCATCTGGAAAATGGAAGCTCATTGTTTTTGGCAAATTTCACCCATATGTTATAATGCATGGCAGTTTCATATCTTGGAATTTAATTTCATTGTAGGTTGAGAGGCACTATCACATTTTTTATCCTGATAAAAATAGCAGAGGCCATTTTTTTTAACTCACTAAATGTCTTGAATTTGAATAGTTTGAATGGTGACTAACATAATCACTATGGGATGATATTTTATTTTTAGAAAATATTTCAAGAGAAGAATTGTATCATCACTCAAACAGATTTTGGAATTTGTTTTATACCTCAGATTAAAGAACCACAATTTTAATGCCCCAATAGAAGATAAATGGAATGTTATTTTGAAATGCCATTTTTAAAAAGAGCTCTCAGAGATGCCTTGTAAATAACTTAAGTCCTTAAAATTTATCAATTTATAAATATTATGTGAGGATTATGTTGGCTCCATATGTCTCTTTGAGGGCTTGAATTTTCTCTAGAATGTTAGTGGTAAATGCATAAAGAATTATGTGTTATGTCAAGTTGTAAGTAAAAAGGCAATGTGGCCTCATATTTCCTCATCAGAAGTCAACTCTGCCACTGACTAACTGGGCCACTTTGGACAAATCGATTAAAGCCTTGGTTTTCTCATCTGTAAAATGGGGAATTTCTTAATCAAATGAGATAACATACAAACAGCATTTAACGAATGTCTGGCATGACTCAAGCATTTGATAAACAATAGCTGACATTATTAGTTTCATTAATCATCAAAGATACTGGGGTGCACAATGGCAACAATATTCTTAAAGCCATCTCATGCTGTTTCCTCTTCATAAAATGCCTTCCCCAAATTGTGACAGCTAACAACAGCTCAACCAGACTTCCATGTACATCCCAAATGTCATTTTTTTCAAGAAGCTTTCTCCTCAATTATATGTGAACATTCACTCTTTTACATGACTTGTGGTTCATGTGATAACATAATTCATCTGGAGGAAGTAGCTTTTAAGTGGGCCAAAAAGGCTCAAGAGGATTTCAAAGGAGAAAGAAGGGGGGAAGTCAACTCCATGAAGAAACAGGTGAGCCACAAAGAATAAGTTCGCTTGATTGGAGCAAGGTGAGTGTGTGACTGGTGGGAGATAACTTCAGGAAGGGAGAAACAGTATGATTGTGTAGAATCATAAAGGACAAGCAAAGGAGGTTGAAATTATTTTGGGGTCATCTGCCAAAGCTGGGAGAGGAGGAAGTGACACAGAGAAGAAATGCCATTGCCCTCATTGCAACCTTTTAATTCTGGACTCATCAACACTCAGATGACTTTGCTTAATTTCTCCAAAATATCTTTTTTTTTAAAGATTTTATTTATTTACGTGACAGAGAAACAGCCAGCGAGAGAGGGAACACAGCAGGGGGAGTGGGAGAGGAAGAAGCAGGCTCATAGCGGAGGAGCCCGATGTGGGACTTGATCCCGGTACACCGGGATCACGCCCTGAGCCGAAGGCAGACGCTTTAACGACTGCGCTACCCAGGCGCCCCTAATTTCTCCAAAATATCTATCCCATATCTGTCTGTTCAAGATAACTGACCATGCCACATTACTAAGTCTTGAAAATATGTAAGTAAGAGCATTGTTTAGGAGGCCGACATCTTGGATTCAAATCTTAGTTCTGCCAGTTACTAAAGAATGATCTCAAGAAATTACTTAACCACCCTAAGTCATAGTTTCCTCACCTCTAAAATTAAGTAGTCATCATATTAACTCATGCGGGTACTGTGAAGTTTAAATGCCACACGTGTAAAATACTTAGCAGAGTCCATGGAAATGGCTCATGGGACACTATGACTCTTCATTGCTCCATAATACTGTTTCCTGTTCTCCCATATGTTCAACAATCTGATTGGACTCCCTTCGCTATTATCAGGGATATCTCAAGAAAGGTTGATCCATTCAAATGACTTAAGCCTGGAAAGACTATAGTAAAGGAACCATTTACAGAGGTATGCACTGGGTTAAGAAACCAAAGCTGGTGGAGCACCACTCAGTGAGAAATCATGATCAGCTTTAGGCTTAAAATGTAAGAGGGACAGAGGTATCACTGAAGCCAGATGGTAGCTAGAGCCGTGGCTGAGAGGAAAGCGGCCACCCTAGAACAGCAGTAAGGCAGGGAGGGAGCAGTGTGTGTGCAAGGGAATAATCCAGCCTCTTTCTCCTTCCTTCCAATCTCTTGCCATTGGCTGAAACCAATTGGAAACAAAATAATAACAGAGCCAGGTGATGGATGCAGTCAATAGAGGCCTATTTTCTGAGGGCAAAAGCAGGGCAGAGAAAGACAGGAAACAGATGGTGGAGTGGGCTGGGGCAAAATGTGCTGTTGTTTTTTGCATAAGTGGTAGAAGTATGGGAAAGAACGGAAACATCCCAAGGGAAAAGTCTCATTGCCCCCATGACAAGTGAAGGAAATGAAACTCAGAGAGGTAGTGAATTGTGAAGTTTTCTGGCTAGGAAAAGGAACCAGATTCAGATCTTTAAATTGTGCCTCAGGCCTATACTCTTTCCTACTACACTGTGTAGCTCCACTCAGAGTGATAGCTGAAATTATCTTGGTCTCACCTAAGCAACTTCTGCCCTGAGATAAACCAAGTGTAGGAAAACATATCTTGGGGTTTTTTTGCCCCTCCTTTAGCTCCTTACTCACTTGGTCTAAATCCATTCATTGTGTTTTTCCAGTTATCTTTCAGAGAGGGTTTCTTAAAGATTAATTTGAAAGTTGACAATAACCAAACTGGATTCCTTCCTTTTTAGGGAGAGGGAAGGTTATATCTAAAATATGAAGGCATCTGAAAGAGGGAGATTGAGAGAGAAAGAGAGAGAGAGAGAGAGAAAAGGGGGGAGGGAGGAAGGGAGGAGAGAGTGGAGACGGGAGAGAGGAACAGAGAAAGGGAGAGGTAAGGATGGAAGCTTTACAAAAAACAGTTTGAGGAACATTATTTGTAATAGTTAAAAACTGGAGACTAATCAAATGTCTATCAACAACAGCAGAATGGAAAAACAAATTGTGGAATATCTATATAATAAGATATTATACAGGAAGGGAACTAAAACTGCAAACAACAGAAGGAATGAAACTCCTAGATCTAGTATTAAGAACAAGAAGCCAAGTTCCATTCATAAGATTTCAAAAGCAGGCGAAATAACCTATAGTGTTAGAAGATAGGAGAGTGGTTATTTAGGGTCTGGGAAATGACTGGAAAGGGGTCTCTGTATTGTTAATAATTTTCTGATTTTTGTCTATTTGTTTTTGTTTGTTTAATCTCAGTGGTGTTTGTACAGGTGTGTTCATTTTGTGAAAATTTGTTCAGCTGCCTGCCCCTTATGATTTATGCCCTTTTCGATATGCACAGCCACACAAGTTCAGGTAACTAGTTGCATTAGTCAGTTTGCTGCAGTAAAAAATCAATCTCCCCAAATCTCTGTGGCTTACAATACAATTATCTCTTTGTAGTTTGCAGAATTCTAAGAAGGCCTGGAGAGTCTCTATCCCTTGGTGTTACTCGTGTGATTGTTATGTTAAGTGGCAAAAGGATTTTGCAAATGTAATTAGGTTTATTAATCAGTTGACTTTAAGATAAGGAGATTATCTGGGTGAACCTAAACCAATCACATACACCCTTTAAAAGCAGACAGTTACCTCCAGCTGCTGGTCAGAGATTTGCCAGGAGGGAGATTCAATGTGCCAACACTGGCTTGAATATGGGAGAGCCACACTGAAAAGATCTAAGAACAGCTACTAAGAACTGAGAGTAACCCCTAGCCAACAGCCAACAAGAAAATGGGTCTTTAGTCCTACAACCACAAGGAAACAAATACTGCCAAAGACCAGTGAGCTCAGAAGAGAACTCCAAATCCCAAATGAGAACAACAGCTAACACTCTGATATCAGCCCAGGGAGACCCTGAGCAGGTTATGTAACAGGGTCACGCCCATATACCTGACCTACAGAAACTGAGATAAATAAATTTATAATTTTAAGCTGCTAAGTTTGTGGTAATTTATAATGCAGCAATAGAAAATGAATGCATACTTGTTCACATTTTGGCGGCTTTGTGTTGGCAGCTGCTGAGACTGCTCAGCTTTGCTCCACATGTCTTCACATTCTGGGGCACATATTGAAGGAGCTTCCCTATTTGGGACATTCATGTGACAGAGGGAAAAAAGCAAGTAAACTGACAAAATACCATGATGGCTCTTAAAGGATGTAGTATTCATCACATCTGTTCATACTCCAGTGGCCAAACAAGGTCACACAGCTTGCCCAAAGGCAGTAGGGCAGGATGCATAATCTTATAGAAAAGGTGAGACTCGGTAATTTTGAAAAATAATATAATATAATCCACCACCACGGAACAGAAACTCTGGTCTAACAGGAAAAAGCAAAGTCTTTAGGGTCAGAAAGACTTGAGTATGAATTTTGTTACCACCACTTTACTAGTTATGCGACCACAGAGAAATTAAGAAATTTCTCTGAGCCTTAGCCTGTTAGATGGCAAATACATGCCTTAGAGAATTGGTGTAAATGTTAAATGTACCAGTATAATGCCTGATGGATATTCCAATATGTGTTGATAAATACTAGCCTCAGCCTCTTGTCTCAAGGATTAACAGATTTCTTTCCAAAGGGAAAAGTCAGGGAGTGGAAGCTACGTCTAAACATATTCATTTCTGAATATTTAGATTTCTTTCACAAAAATGGGGTGATATATTCTATTTTATAGCCTGCTTTTTCATGTAGTTATATACATATATATCACTGTTTAAATGGTTTCATTTAATAATTCTATGTATATTTTTCAATCAGTACCTTATTATTGGATATTTAGATTACTTGTCAATTTTCTATTATCCAGCCTCATAATCAGAGCTTCCACTAGCCCATACATATTAACTAGAGGAAGCCAGGGTGTAGGGCTTGCTGACTAAAGTGCCTGCCGGATTTTGGCCCTATTCACCCTGACTTACCTCTTTGATCAGATCCCATATATGATAGCTCTGCTCTTAAATTTTCAAATATATACTGGAAATGTTAAAGAACGATAAGCATAGAATCTCTGTCAGAATGGATGAGCCTTTGTTGAAGTCTCCAGCCATTTTGTATTATCAAGAGTTGCCAGATGATATGTAAAAGTATCTGTGTTTTAGTTTATAAACTGTGCTTTCCATGATTTGTTTTTATTGACTGGTTAATTTCTTTGTGAAATCAAAATTGACTAAAGTGCTATAGACTTTATAGCTCATAGATGCACATAGTGCCCTGTCTCCAGTGCCATCACAAAGGTGCTCTCTGATTAAGGCACTCAGGTGCTCTCCTTCTTCTTTTTCCACAACAAAAATTGAAAAAGGTAACCTTATGTTCTGAGTCTTTTTTTGCTTCAGACCAAGAAAATGATTGCTCATAGAGTTCCCAAAAGAATGGCCAACAATGACTCTTGTAAGCCCTGAATGAAGCCATTGTTATAGAAATATGACTGCCTTTATGGGTGAAACAATCACATATCTATCTATCTATCTATCACCTATCTATCATCTACCTATCTATTTCAAACATATAAGGAATTCAGCAGAAGTTTCCATCTGCCTCTGTTAAGAACTCCTTCTGGAGACACTGTGAGGCCAATTACCTAGGAGCTGGTGGACACTGACCTCTAACCTGGGCCTCTGGTCCCAGGTTTCCGTTGTCTCCTCCTGGGCTCCAACTTGGCTTCTGATGAATGTGCTATTGTTGGTCTCTTCAGAGAGGAGTTGTTAAAGGAAGGGGAAGATTATTTCCAAGTGAGTAGGAAAATGTTTCAACAAAAGAATGAAATGAAGTAATTAGCTTCATTCTATATATAAGCACCAGCACTGTTGCCAAATCTTCAGACTGTAGTGAGTGAGTAAAGAAATAATGACATTGCTGATGCAAGGCAGAGTCCCCTGCAGTCACTGACCAATCATGGGTAAAGCCACCCTCCTCTTTACCCCAGGGGGATGGAGGTGGAGGTGCATGCAAATTTATCCTAGGATATTTCTCATCTTATTAAAACCTTTTAAAATAGGGACCACTGCCTAAATGGGAGGATTATGTAAAATAATAAACCCTAAGGGAACTAAAGGTTTTTAGGATGATATGCCCCTTTAAAAAGTTGAGAGATCTGTGGGATGGTGTTATCTGATTGTTCATTTTTGCTGTATGTGGAAAGTCTTGCCATGGCCTAGAACAAAGCTGAGGAGAAACCTTACCACCACCCTATTTTGGTGAGCCTAAGGTTTGACAGGGATCTCAAAGCTATGAAGAAAGGCTTCTTAAACTTGATCTGTGCTGTTGTTATTTTAGAAAATGAGGGAAGATCATGGGTTGTCTATTTCTCATAGATAATTTGACACTGTGGATTATTGGAAAATATGAACAGAAAAATGGACAATTGGAAAGATTACAGCAGAAGGATAAAAAGAGGAATATCTGGGCCTGACCCTAGTTAGCTACAAGTTAGCTAATAGCTTTGTCCAAGAGATGGATGACATGGCTGCTATATGGAATGAGGTTTCTTCACTTTCATCTTGAGGAGAGACTTGAAGAAAGGAAGCTGGTGGGTTTGCTGAAGGCCTGGAAGTGCATCTATGAAAATGGATGCCACCAGTGATGGAAAATAATAGTTAACTTCCAATAATGGCATAAGAACCAACCAAAGGGTTTTTAAAGAATAGAGGTAGTTGGATGTGGAAGACAAGAGTTAAGAGGAGTGAGAAGGAAAAAGAAAAAGCAGAAAAGATAAGAACTTTACATTTTGAGGTCTTTCTTAAACTCCCTGGCTTCTTACCTTTACTTCTCTGTCTCAGGTCTAACCCTCCAAATAACACTGTCCCTAGGAAGCCTTCTGTTTCTAGCCTGAGTAAGGTGTCTTCATCTGGGCCCTTGGACTCCCAGTGTCCACCCCTTATCACAAAGGCTTGCAATGGCCTAAATTTGCTTGTCTGTCTATCCAATAGCCTCTGAGCCTCATGAGTTCAGTGCAATATACCCGCTTTGCTCCGTACTGTGGTCTTAGAACCTAGAGCAATGCCTGGTGCATAGTGAGTGTTCAAAAGTATGTTGAATGAATAAATTGCAGGGAAGGCGGTGCATAAGTCATAGGCAGAGAGAATAGCCTGATCAGAGAGGAACAGATTCATGGAATGGCCAAGGTCCACAGGTAGAGAATTGATACAGTTTCGGAATTTAAAAAGCACCACAGAGCGTGAAAGAGTGGCAAAATTGGGCCCTGAGGGGAAAACAGGGTTGATCACAAAGAGCCCTCAAGTCATGTGAAAGAGATTAGAATTAGCGCTGAGGGTAGCATGGAGACACTGACAAGGAAGTTGGGAAGTGATGTGATTAAATGTGTGTGTATAGAAAGAGGAAGCTTGCTGCAGCCTGGAAAACTGATTGGAAAGGGGCCAGCATGGAGGAAGGGAGCTCATTTAGAAGATAGTTGCAGATATCTATGGGAGATATCATCATGGGTTGAACCCTGTAGTGCAGGAGGGATAGAGAAAGGGGATGGATTTATGAACTATTTCAAAAGTAGAGTTGACAGAGTTTTGATATTGGTTGGAGAGTAAGGAATAAAAAGGAGAAGTTAAGATTGATAACTATATTTTAAGATTGATGGTTTGAGCAAATAGATCCTGAATGGTACCATTCACTAAGATAAGCAAATAAGAGGAATATTTTTGCACTTTTGTAAAATCAGCTTTGGACAGGTTAAAGTCAATGTGCCTATGCAATACTGAAGAGGACACATCTGGAGGTGGCTAAATATGCACGTCTTGGGAGCTCAGGTGAGTAACAGAGCTGGAGACAGAACTGGTGATCACGGGCGGAGGTGGTAATTAAAGCTAGGCAAATTGATGAGATTGCTTAGAGGAGTGTGTAGAAGGAGGAGACAAGAAGATTCAGGACTCTGAGGAATGGACACATTTTTTTTAAAAGGTCAGAAGAAAGAAGCCTAAAAAAAAAATAGTACAACAAAGCAGTCTGAGAGATAGAGATGTGTCACAGAAGCAGAGGGGAGAATTCAAGTAGAAAGAGTATTCTAAATATCAAAGTCTATAAGAAGTTAGGTTGACAACTGAGACAATGTCAATTAAATTTAGCACATAGGCAGTAATTCGTTACTTTGATAAGAATAGCTTCAGTAAAAGTTTGGGGACAGAAGCCATATTACACTGGGTTGAAAAGGGAACAGGAGATAACAGTGTGAATACAGTGAGTATAGACAAATATTTCGAGAAGTTTGACTGTAAAGGGGCAAGTACTCCTATAGTTTTCAAAGCCCTTAAAAATTCAATCTTTATGGGAAGAAATAATTGGCAACTAACTGTGGCCTAAGGAAGATCAAAGAACAAAACAGACCCCCAAGAGCTGTAGGTAACTCCAAACCTTGGAGGTGGTGGTCTCAGAAGGCAGGGGAAAGTGGGTTTGCTGGGAAAGTTCCATTTTATAAAACTGTGATATGATGGATGGTGGTTTGTTGAGTGAAAATACACAAAAGCAATTACAAAGAGGAGTGGATTTGACCGAGGTGCTCTGGCTGAGATGAACATTTTAGGAGTTCTATGCAGTAGTAGCAACTAAGACCATCCACAGGTGTAAGACTTCCAGGGGGGAAAATGTGAATGAGGGAAACAGACAACTGAGACAATAATGACCTAATAATCCATGATATTTGTCACCTAGGAACTAGGTAGGTACTCACCCTGATTGGACAACTGGATAAGGACAGTCAAGTTATCATTTTTATGTAGACTTTTGAACCTTTACTAAATAATCGTGAGTATAGACACATTTAAACTTTTGATTATTAAAGTTAACGCCTCTATCCACAGCTATGTATTGCACAATTCCCTTGACTTTACAACTTAAAAGTCATTCAGTAAAATTTATTCAGATACCTTTAGCATTTTCTGTATTACATAATTTCTATGAACAATATATTTCCCACTATGAACTGCTATTTTCAATAATGAGTAAAATTATGAAAGATACAAATATAGAGTTCAGGCTCTCTCTGAATGAATGTTGAATGGTGTCATGTGTTTAAGCAACAGCCAGAATGTGGGTAACTGACAGAGAATATGGAGTGCTGTGTTAGGAAGTGGAAGCTAAAAAGGTGGGTGGAAATCAGATCATGGCAGGTCTTCAATATTCTGCTAAGTACTTTCAGCTTCATTCTGCAGGCAAGGGAAAATCACTGAATGATTGTGGGCAGAGGAGAGAGGCTTAGATCTAAATTTTAAGGCGGGAATTCTGGTAATTAGTAGGCTCTTAAAATGTATTTGTTGACTGAATGGAGAAATCAGACTGAAGACTGAGGGGTCAGAGGATAGGTACAATTACTGTTTGGAAGACAATGGGAGATAATGTGGACGGAATCTCATTCAGTGAATTCAGGGACCGAATTTGGTCAATCATTTGCAAAACTTATCAAATCAGAGAACAACAACAACAAAAAGATATTTACCTTGGACATCATATTTTAACTTAAGACACAAAGGAGTACATTCATCCAGCAATTATATAATAGAATGCTAAGGTGCCTTCTTTGACTATAGGTCTGCTAATTAGAGTTTTGTATTATTTTTCTTGCATGAATCACAGCCATTTTATGTTTCTTTGAATTGCAGCAAAAGGCAATTGGAGTGCAGAATCTCGAAGACATTTTTACAAGAGTTTTCCCCAATGAATTTTGGTTCACCTTCTCCATGCTTATGTGGATTATAATGTTTTCAGCCACTCACTCTCATCTTGTCTTTCCAAAGCATTCAACTCAGTTTTCATAGGAAGAGCTCTCTTTAACATTCATATCTCATTAGTTTACACAGTATTTAATTAAATATTGTAAAATAATAAAAAGTACAACTGCATTGTCTGGCTTGAGAACAAAATACAACTCTTTCTTGGTAAACATGCAACTAAGCTGGTGGGACCAGGAATGTTCAACATTCCAGGCAATCTCTTACAATCTCTTACTAGTTTCCAGTGATGAGTGTGTAAGAGGATTGAAGAGTGTTATTAATAACATGATTTGACTAATTGGGGATTGGCTAGCAGAACTGCTGTGACGATCTTAGCTGGGGCTACAGCAACAGAAAAAGACAGGAGAACAAATTGAAAAGTCATCAAGACACTCACTGCCTTTGGAAATAAAGAGACTTGAGTTCAAATACTGACTTTATCACTGAGCTCTAAACATTTAAGCTTCTGATTTCTTATGTGTAAAATAACAATAATGCAGAATATAGTGAAAGATTGGGAAAATGCACCTAATGTACTTAGCAATGTGCCTGACAAAAGTAAATGATTAATATGATATTAAGTCAATAGAATTTGATGTTGAATTCAGGAAAGTAAAGAGTCAAAGATGACTCCTTATTGTCTAACTTGGCTGAATAAAAGATAATAATACCACTAACTGAAATAGGAAACACAAGAGGAGAAATAAGTTTGGCAGATAAAATAGTATTGTTAGTTTTGGATGCATTGGGTTTCCTGGTGTGATAGTCATATTGAGGTGACTAGAAGGCAGTAGGAAATGTTATCCTGACGTTTAATGAGAGGCCTTAGTGATATCAACTCAAAGTCATCCATATAGAATGATAAATGAAGCCATGAAATGGATAGGTTTAGACACAAAAGGAATGAGGACATGGCAGGTTGGTTAGGGTAATACACAACCAGACATGAGGTAAAAGCCAAGATACAAGAGGAATCAGCTAGGGTAGTGGGGCAACAGTGGCATGTCCAGGAGAGGTATAGGTTTAGATAGCTAGATGACTTTCATCTAAGTCTTGCACATTGTCTTGGCTCAGCCCCCCAAGCCTGAGGCAAATTTTTCACTCCAGAGGCATCTTAAAGGTCTCCCAATAGCACTGAAGAGTAGGTGGCTATGAAAGAGATTTCATAGCAGTTTTTGAAAGGGAAGCAAGACTGAGAGGATTTTTTTTCTTTTTTAAAGAGTTAGGGTTAGTGTTCAAGAGGAGACTTGAACATGTTTCCAGGTTAATGGAAGGGAACTAGTAGAAAGAGAAATTTAAAAAAAAATTACAAATAAAAAATGGCTCACTCTATAATAGGAGATTATAGGTGGTTTTTATATTCATCTTAGTTCCTTTCTGTATCTTCCAAATTGTCTGCATTGAGAATATAAATAATGGACTTAGAAAAAAAATTACTTTTTTTTAACATGAAATTGGGGATAGTCTATGAAACAATGTTCCAGGGGCGCCTAGATGGCTCAGTTGGTTAAGCGTCTGCCTTCAGCTCAGGTCATGACCCCGGGGTCCTTGGGTAGAGCCCTGCTTCAGACTTCCTGCTTAGCAGGGAAAGTCTGCTTCTCCCTCTGCCCCTCCCCCTACTTCTCTCTCTTTCTCTCAAATAAATAAACAAAATCTTTAAAAAACAATGTTCCAGAAAAAGTGGAATGGGGTGGTATCAGGAATGCAGGCGGGGAAGAGAGCTTGGAAAGGGCACAGGGACGCTTCTCCCATTGAGAGAACAAAGAAAAGAGAACAACTGAAGATTCAGAACCATTTTGAAGGGAGGTGAGAGAATCTGAGGAAAATCACATCATTTGGTCTCTATATATTTTTTAAATTTTTTTTACAAAGATTTTATTTATTTATTTGACAGAGAGAGAGAGTACAAGCAGGGGGAGCAGCAGGCAGAGGGAGAGGGAAAAGCAGGCTCCCCACTGAGCAGAGTCTGATACAGGGCTTGATCCCACGACCCTGGGGTTCGTGACCTGAGCCAAAGGCAGATGTTTAACCGACTGAGCCACCCAGGTGCCCTTGGCCTCTATATTTTTAAAGTAAATTAAGAGGCAAGGTAGTTTGCTGAAACTGAGGAGGAAAGATAGGACTTCAAGTACGGAAAGAGTGAAAATGTTTTTAAAAGTCAATATGAGGAATAGAAAAGAATTTACTTTGAAATTGGTAAAAATATTTGCGAAGAGCCTGGAGACCCAGCTGAAGATGGGTAATATGTATGTGTAATGCAGCTAGTTACTGAGTTATCTCCTATGGTAACAGTTACCTGTCTGTACAGCCACAGCAGTTAGAATTCACCAGAGAGTCAGTAGATGAGGAAATCTAAGTTAGTCCTCATTCCCACTCCCATGGAACCTGCTCTCTTCTTGTGTTCTCTGTCTCAGGCAATAATGTCACCACGACCTCGAGGTTGCTAATTGTAGGAACCTTGGAATCGTCCTAGATCCTTCTTTCTCTTTCATGAACCCTATCTAAACAATCCCCAAGTTCTGCCCACTTCTTCTCCTAACTCTTCTCCTACCTTTACTGTCGCCATGCTTGTCCAGACCATTATATGGCCCTATCGCCTTGGCCTCTTAACTGCTCCCCCATATCTGTTCCTGCCTCACTCAATTCCATTCTTCGCACTTCGTCTTTTATAGAACAAAACAAACAAAAACAAAACAAAACAAAACAAAAACAAACACCACAAAAACATATCAAGTGTTGTTTCAGTCTTTTAAGACCCTTAAAAGGCTTCTGACTGCTTTTAGGATAAGGACCAAAATTCTCAACACAGCCCACCAGGTCCTTATGATACAGCCCCTGTGACATCTGCAGACTCACCTGGCATAGTTTTTCCCCTTGCTCTCCATTCCCTGGCCATATAGGCCTTCTCTCTGCTCCTCAACATGAAGATGAAAAGTGACCAACAGAGGCAGAGATGGAGGGTGTCATGTAATCCGATGCTATGGACTTCAGAGAAAAGCAAAATAACAAAATAAAATATAAAATAGCCTGAGCATTGACCCAAAGGGGTTGAATAATCTAAATCAGAAAGAAAAGAGGTGACATTTACATCTTGTTTAGCTTTCCCAGTGCTTAGGAGATTGTGAGGAAGCTCAGATCTATTTAAGGTAATAAAAACTCAGACCCTTCACAGAGCACCAGACCCTCTAGGACAATGTCTCTGGGCACCTTCCCTGGAAGCCCCACAGCATCTCACCCTCAGCAGCTCACTCCTCCCTCTCTACTCCCATCCATCTCTGTAAGCCACATCTGTGCCAGAGCCAAGTTGTCCTGGCTCCTCTCACACCTGGTCCTACTGATGTGACACCTCAGGCATTCTTAGCCAGGTTCCCAGCTTATTCTGCCCCCAGTCTAGTTCCCTTATCCAGTCTCTCTCCCATCCACCCTCTGCTCAGATATGAGCTGGTCTTTCTAAATCATCAACACCATCACATTACTCTCAGGTTGAAAAAGAAAAAAAAGGAAGTAGTGGAATGTAGGAAAAAATGAGAAGATTGTTTAGTAACTTGATACGAGGAGCAGGGAGGAAAAAAAAGGATGACCTCTGTTTGAAAGATTTTGATTCAAGTGGAATTATCAGAGAAGGTCAAATTTCAGTCAGTTGTATCCTTAGTTTTTCAATAACTGGATTAGAAAATATGATGTCAAGTATTTCCCTATATAGCTGTGAAATGGCTGGGCATTGAAGACAACACATGTTAGCACAAAAGGGTGGACCCTCTTTCTTAAATGAGGCACAAATTTCTGTGAAACTTAAATTAACTTCTACAAAAATTCCACAAAAATGTTCAGATCTTTTGTTTCATGATAGTAAGATAACACTTAGGATGGTCATTGAAAAAAAAAATCCCTTGGAAATTGGTTGAAACTCAGCAATGACTTCAAGTGACATCACCAGATAATATGTACAATTGATGTTCTCTCATTTCCTGACTCAGCAGGTGACTCAGCCCTTGGCACAAGTTATTGCTTGTGGCCTGAAGACCACATTACACAAAATTAGGTGCTCATAGTCCTCTTTTCTAGTGGGTAGAGGGCACAAAAGAACCATATCTCAAACAGCATGTTTATTTAGCAAAGAGCCTTATTTCCAAGGATCATGAGAAGGGAGGCTCTTTTAACCTTTTTATGTAAAAACTTTTCAAAATTTTATGAAAGAATCCACTTGAACTGCTGTTATTTGACAAGTGAACAGTGGTTTTCAACTATCTTCTCAAATTATAGCCCCCAGCCTGGTAAACAAAGATATTCAGGAATTGTCTAGAGCCTCAAGCTTCACATGTCATTTGTCTACACAGATGATTGATTTCCCACCCTGAGCCTAAACTGGGTTCAGACATTCTGGATGTGTACAAAGCGATATCCTGAAGCATCTTTTGGAGAACTCAACAATTTTAATCAAGAAACACACTTGCAGTTAAAAGACAAATAATTCTGAGTACAGTTTGGTAGCTGTCTTCTACTCAGCCTCATGAACCACAGCTGGATGAAAGGGAGAGAGAGAGGGAGAGAGAGAGTTGGGGACTTGCTTTGGCTCCTAAGATAGCATGACCCGGAGCGTTCAGATCTCACCTCATTCCAGACCTCCATTCAGCTTTAGTGCTACAAGGAAACTTTAATGGCATCACCCAATGTGAGATGGAGGGTCAGGAGCCACACCTGGCAGGAGGGGATCTGTCAGGACCTTCACTGTGGATTGTGTGCAATACTTGTTGTGGAGGGTCTTTCTAGGGAGAGTAAAGTCTAAGACAATTCACAAATTTCAGGCTTGGCTAACTGATAGTGGTTATGGCATTTCCTGAAATAGAGAATAAAAGAGAAACATGATGAGCAGGTCAGTTTTAGGTAAGTTGAGTTTGAGATGCTTATGAAATTTCTCAGGGAAGGTGTCAATAAGGCAGTTGAGAGCTTTCGAGAGTGTTTGGGGGTAGAGCTATAAATTTAGTGTCATAAGTTTAGAGATGTCAATTGAAGTAATGAGGAGATGTTACAGAGAAAGTGTGTGAAGAGAGCAAAAAAGACTGCAAAACCCTTGGATTATCTATACTGAAAGGAGTAGCAAAAAGTGACCTTACTGGGAAATGCTTGAATAACAGGGTAAGCTTAGGAGGTGCAACAAAGAGATTTGGAGGAAGTTGCTACCCCAAGAAATTACACTTAGAACTTAATCTACAGAGTTGTTTTCAGAAAATTATATTACATTTTTTGTTCCCAGATCTTCCCTTTCAGAGGAACTAACTGCAGAGTATTAAATCTAAAACTGGATTTTCAAATAAAGGAAATATTTGTAAGGACCTTGTTTTAGGGATATAAATCAGCAAGTAGTTAACCCAGGGAATAATAAACAGTCATTAACTGAAACATGGCAATGTAAATCCTAGAAACTTTTATTTCTTTTTAAAAATTGATTGTCCGGTAAGACACTAATAGCATGAAGAGTCACATTAATTGGTGCTTATAAAGTGACTAATCTCTTTATTTCCCCTCCAGTCATTTGAAACATTCTATAAGATGCCCTTGTTAAAAAAGGTATTTTAAAAGGAACTTTACAAGAGCTTTCATTTTGCAGGGTTTTGGAGTGTGGTGGCATGATTTTTGGCATCATAATTCAACAACAGCTAACTTTAAAGCAGACGTTTTTATGTAGGTTCAGAAGATATGCAGGACCATGAACTCTAACACTGAAATTTCAGAAAGCAACTCTTTCATTTTTTAACTGGAAAATAAACAGATTGCTATTTTCTTTGTAAAAGAGGCCCTACGTAATAAAAAATGAGGATGACAGCTTTGCCAAGTCCCTCCATTTCCACCTTCTTTAGGAATAAACCAACCACTTAACTTTTGCCCTTACATAAGATGACGTGGAGCTTTATGCTCCAGTCCCACATTCTCCACGTCCTGTCCCATGAGGAGTCCCACCCACAGCAAGCATCTGTTTTCCGGAAGAGCTCAGGTGGGATGCTAAAGAGGGTGATGCATGCAAACACAGTATTTATGGGTCTTCCCTATACATTTCTCATGATACTGACTGGGTAGAAGATGACTGTGACTTTAAAGTTGGTTTCTCTATGTATCGATTCCCAGAACTCCCAAGCCCTCAGGAACTGAATGAGTAAGTTGCTGAAACTAGCAATTAGTAGGCCCCATTTCCTCTTTGTCTTTCCCTGGCTGGTTCTGATGATCTTCCCATCTACACGTTCAGTCTTGCCCTTCTTGGACAGGAAGTATTTATAAGCCTGGGGCCCTTGATCTCTTCAGAGTCAGGAAGAGTTTAATATGAAATGTTCTGGAGGGAGTCCATTGGCTTGTACTATGCTAGTAAACACCTTACTGCCTGCCATACATTAGGGTGTGAAGCTCTGCGTACTGGTCCACATATTGCCTCTCACTTCTCTGTGATGTTCCCATGGGCCTCCTGTACTTGCTTTGCCTTTGAGAATTGGCCCTCCTTTGTTCTTGCTGGTTCTACCACTTGAAGCTTTGTCTGATTCTAATTCAGAGGCCATGTCCCTGCTATTCTTATACAGGCCAACTGGATGTAGCCTGTCAATCTCTATGAACTCACATCCTGGGCTTCTATGGCTGACCACTTTACTAGAGGCTGTTACAACCCTAAAACTGGGTGCTTTCTGCCTCCTAGGTAGATCCGTCCTGTCAGTCCTGGAATTGGCACAGGTCTCCTTGGGCCAGGCCTACATTACTAAGGGGGCCAGTATCAGATTAATTACACTGCCCTCTGCTTTAATTTGCTAAGAATAAAAACTTGATGTATCCCTGACAGATCCCAAATTATACCATTAGCATGAAACAAGAATGTTTCAGTCTACATCAAAACTGTCATTAATTATCCGTGTAATGAACTCCCTTGATAAAGTGAATAAATTTTTAAAATGTGTTCAGATCACATGGACATAGCACCTGAGTATTAGTAACAATCTTTGCAAATAATAATTTTTTTAGTAAATGTATGGTAGCCCACTAGCCAGGTTTATCCGTGACTTTCCTAATTTTATACTGAAAATCCTGCAAACTGAGATGTTTGTTCACCCTAGGAAAATTAGTCGTCTCTCTTGTTGGCCTTGATTCATAGATTAAGAAAGGACCCAACAATAACTATATATAAAATTATAATGTGATGATTCTCTTCTTAATTGCAGCCTCTTCATGCCCATTCAACGTATTGTAACTACACAGTGCTTCCAGCTAAATGGGTCCTTTCCAATTAGACCGCTCTTCCTTCTAAGGGACTTTTTCCATTTCCTACATGACATATTCTGTTCCAAAGATCATCATTAACGCTGCCCTCTAGATTTCAGCAGATCATCTTGACCCAGACAGTGACCATGGATCTATGGGAAGTCTTTTATCTAAGTCTACCAGTTGCCCCTCTTTTCTCATTGTTTTGACTGATGCATTTCGCTATCCTACAGCATGTGTTTTAAGTGTTTAAATCAGGAAAGGAACAGAAACTCAAATGCTAGTGTAGGCCAAATAAACAGGGTTTATCTGGTTTTTTTTCCCTATTCTGAAGGACTTCTCAAAGTCTTAATTTGCTACATACTATACAAAGTCAATCTCTAAAGGAATCAAGGGTGTTTGTTCACTGTTTCCCAAACATACTTGATAATGGATGTCTTCGGAGGAATAACATTATTAATACCTTGTGGACATCATGTCTGGCTGTATAAAGTGTGGGAAGTGCTAGGATAAGAGGAAAAGCACAAACTTTGATGCCAGAGAGCTCTGGATTCAAATCTTAGCTCCAATGCTTTTTAGTTGGGTGACTTATTTACTTATCTGTAAATCTTTTATTTAATTACATTTCCATGTTGTTATTTTTATTTTTCTAAAAAAAAAAAAAACATGTTAGAAAAGAGGGGGTTTTAAAAGCATTTTATTTCCTCTTTTGTATACCGGGTATCCACCTGGTGGGATTGTTGTAAGGATTTATAAACTTACGTATGAAAAGCACCTACCATTCTACCTTAAAAGCCTGTGTGGGTGTAACATGAATATCTCACTCCAGTGACTATAGCTTCATGAGAGATTAATAAATCAAAGCTAAAACTAAGAACAGAAAGCCAATGTGCTATGATTTCAGCAAAGAGTTTATGTATAACATCATTGTCTATCATTTCAGAATTCCTTTCCTTTGAGACTTAACATTTTTATCATCTTAAATTGTTATCAAATGATTCCTTACCAGACATTGTTCAAAAGATAATGACATTGAGAAAAAGTAAATGGGTAGAGAGAGAAGAGAACCAATGTATGCTTTGTTCTTCTTTGAGATCCACAAGGCATATTGGCATAGTAAAGTCTCCTTTTGGGGGACAGTGGGGCAAAAGGTCACAAAGAAGGTGGAAAGAAGAGGCCAGAGGCATTAAAGATACAGTTCAGATTCTTCATATTCAACAAATAAGAGGTAAGAGGGTTAGAGCCCCAATTGTTATTCCCGAGCCAAGTGTTCTTTTTCAGGAAAGACTTTCAAATCTATACTCAGTCTTATTTCACAGACCAGATGTGTTCCAGAAAAGCTGACCTTCATTCAAGCTTCTTAAGCACATATTCCCACAGGCTCCCATTATGAGAACAGAGATACGTTTCCTGGGAGAGAAGGAATAGGCCTACACATAGTCTATCGTTATGTTATAGTGAAAAGAACCCCAAATTTTGTCTGCTGTGTATCACAAAAATGGGTTCTCTTCCCCTTACAAAGCTTCAGTTTATTCTTGAAAATAGGGATGATGATGATGATGTTGATAATGTCCTTCCCCAGGGTGATTATCGGGAACAAATTAAACAAGTTAAGTGGAAAAACTATTAAACTGCTACCACTCTGAGGATAGGAACTATGTCTATCTTGCTCATCATGGTATTTCTAGGATGGTCTCAGGGTTTGGCCTCTGGGTGGTGGCCAGTGCATCCACGTTAAAAGGTTTGAGTTTATACTTTGTAAACTCAAAATCCCTGAACAAATTCTTGTTTGATTTTTGTTCATTTCTTTATATATGTTAGGAGTGTTTAATTATAGTGTTCTAGGACTTTTAGATTTTATTGCATCTACTGTTAACTACATTTAATGCAAGAAAGAACATTTTCAGATAAAAAAAAAGTAGGAATAATGTCATCTCTTTATATGAGTCAGTTCTGCCCAAGAAAGAACCATTAGTATAGTTAAGCTGTCTAAAAATAATGTTATTTGCATTTATTGAGTGCTTACTGTCTTATGTGCTTACATGTAATAATTAATTGAATCCTCATAATTCCCCATGGGGCAGCTATTTTTATTACAACTACTACATAGATGAGAAAACTGAGGTACAGAAAGGTTAAATAACTTCCCAAAGATTACAGAAATAGAATTCAAACCGGGTCAAGTGGCTCCACAGCCCTCACCTGTAACCATCATGCTTTGTTGCCTCTCTTAGTTCTTGATATTGTCTTTATTTTTCACTAGAGAAAACTTCACCATAAACCATCAGTGGACTGAAGTCTAGAAAACCAATGACTTATTTTACTTGAGGATTCTATTTGTTTTGACTATCCTTTCCTCTGAAACCCCAGACCCCAAGAAGTTCATTTGCAACTTGGGATAAAAACGATAACCAGTTCTGATCAGAAAATAATAAAGTAGAAAAAGAAAATATAAATGGAGACAGGCTTCCATTGGTAACAAGAGAAGAAAATCAGAAAGACATATAACGTGGGAACACAATCTATGCTATTAGAGAGGGCAATGTATCAGGAGCAATGAGCAGAATTAAAAAAGTTAAGTTAGTAGACTCATGTACCAGTCACCGAGTTGTGGTGGAAAACCTGAAAAATGTCCACCTGCCCGGTGGACACCCTGGCAAATGTTATCTTCTTTAATCCACAAGAATGAAAAGAGCCAAGAGCATGAGTGGAGTTGTACCAAATGGAGCAGAGGGTATAAATGAAACTGAACTGTGTATATATGGGGCCTCTCCTTAATTTCATGAACTAGTCAATGCACAGGTGAGCCATCATGTGGTCTATGCTCCCCTTTTGGGTGAGCTTAGTCAGAAGCAATGAGGGTTTCAGGGACATTTTTCCTTTGCTGGCTGGGTCCATACTAGGCTCTGTCAATGAGAGAGTAAGAGGCTCACTGCAAGGCTGAAGGAAGACAGGAGTACTTGCTCTGACTGCTTCTTTCAGACATCCTGGTGGCTTACTATTTCTTTGAGTGTCTCCCCAGCATTTCCCCCCCCCCATCTGCAACAGTTATTCCAGGGGCAATTGATTGTAGTTTTCAGATTTGTTTCCTGCACCTTCCCAGGATCAGTTTAGCAACCCCTTTCAGAATTACCAGCCAGTTAGTGCCCCCTCCTCAGAGGTCTGGTGCAACTGGGCAGGAGCCCTCCTCTGAGCTTTTAAGTACTGATACTTCCAACCTCTTGTTTTTGTTTCCATGATGTAGGAATGGGAGCTGTTTCCTATAGTTACCCCTGGGTTCCCTTTTGCCTTGTCAGTTCTCTAATACCCATTTGGTCAATCTCTTTGTTAAAATACCTAGTGTGGTTTCTGATTGACTGGCTGGACCTTGGTAGGACAGTATCCACACCCATCTGCCTTTTGAGATTTATTCTTCATATCCTTCATCTGCCACTTTTTATTTGCATCTTTGCATTGTTGTAGAGGGTTTTTGTTTTTTTGTTTGTTTGTTTTATATATGTGTTCTGACTTACCATTTAGATAAAAAACTCTGGAAGCACAGAAAAAAACTTACAATGTTCAGATTCAGAAAGATATAGATTTAAGATCTGGTTCTTCCATTTCACAAAATAAGTGATTTTGAGCAAATCATTTAACATCTCCATATGTCACTTTCTCATTTATAAAATGGTGACAATAATGCCTGCTTCATATTGATGTTGAGAGGATATAATGACTAAAATATATATAAAGTGCCTTAATAAAGGCACTCAAATGTAAAGACATTCAGCAAATGGCCTTTTAGTTCATAGGTGTCTGTGCATGATTGCCTAAGACACTGGCTTGTACAGGATAGACACCCAATATATATATTTGGTGATAATGATGATGATTTAGAGTTTCTGTGTTTATGTCTGTGTACCATGCCATTGGACATTGGCTTGTACATAGAAGCTCTCAATGAATATTTGTGGGTGATGACAAATATAAGATCAGACTATTTGATTAAAAACCCATAATATATTATAATCCATTTGTTGTGTATATTTACTAAAAAATTGACTGCTGCTCTGCCTTCAAAGAATTCCAGAACATGCTATCTGGCTATCTAGAAGGTCTGTCTTACCTCTATGGAACACCACACATAGAGTGTGTACTGGTACAATGTGTTTGACACAAACAGTCTGTCATCTGTTCAAGTGCCCCTTCTGTTAAGAAAGAAATGAAACTCTTTCCAGATAATGTTCCTTGAGGAAAACAAAAGTCTGTGACTTTCATTACTGACTGATTCTTACTATGAAAATGGCAAACATGTACCACCAATAGTTCGCAGGAACTCAGAACAGCCCTGAGGACAGTGTAAGTGTTTTGGTAATGGAACAGCAAAATGTGAATTCCTGTAGCTCCTCTGTTTGCCCTTGAAGAGTCTGAAAGCAGAGCTGAATGTTTAATCATGGGGAAGGAATAATAAAGATCACAGTGCATGGGGAGGGAGCACCATGAAAGTCCAGAAGGTTCTGCTGAACACTGCGTGGTGTAAAAATGTTTTGTTGTTCCTGCAGCTTGCTTGCCTTAGATAAGGTCCATCCCACACTAAAAGTAAAAGCAATTAGAATCTTTGAGGGTTTGAGGGAGCTTTCTTACCTGTTTCATTTAGTCTTTAGAATATATTTATATTGAGCAATAGCAACAACAAATATCTAGAATATTTACACTTATATTTATACGTACTAAGCTCGTTAAGACATTAGACAACCAGAGCCTCCTAGTTGTTACTGAAGGAAAGGTATTCTGTCAAAATGGGTTAGTTCAGGGAAGTGACATTCATTTGTGATATCTGAAAATAAGTCATGACTCAGGAGTTTAACTCTGCTGGTATTAAAATGCTGCCCTCCTCATTGGTCTGGTCAATCTAAGGTGCATGTCTTAAATACAGTAGTTCTTAAGCTTTAGTGCATGTAATAATCACCTAGAGGGCTTGGCAAAACACATATTGATGGGCTGCACTCTCAGGGAAGAGCCTGAATAGAAATCCCAAATGTATTAGTCAGTGTTCTCCAGAGAAACAGAACCACAGGACTGATAGATTGATTGAGTGAGTGATTTAAAGAAATTGGCTTATGTGGTTATGGAGGCCAAGAAGTTCCAAGAGCTGCAGTCAGCAAGCTGGAAACCCAAGAGAGCTAATAGTGTAAGTTTCAGTCTGAATCTGAAGGCCTAAGAACTAGGAAAGGTGATGGTGTAAGTTCTAGTCTGAAGGCCAGCAGGCTTAAGACCCAAGAAGACGTAGTCCAAAGGCAAGAAAAGAGGTGCTATCCAGCTCATGTAGACAGGCAGGAATTCTCACTTATTCAGTCTTTTTGCTCTATTCAGGTCTTCCATTGATTAGATGAGGCTCACCCACATCAGGGAAGGCAATCTGCTTTACTCAATACACCAATTCAAATGTTAATCTCATCCAGAAATGCCCTCAAGAACAGCCAGAATAATGTTTGACAAAAGGTCTAGGTACCTCAGGGCCCAGTAAAGTTAACACATGAAGTTAACCATCACACGCTGCTGCTGCTGCTAGTCCAGGATTCACATGCTAAGAACCACTGCTAGAGAAGAAATTGGGTCAGGAGTAGAAACTCACTGCTTGCTTTATCCTTATCACAGAGCCTGGTACCTAGGTAGGTACTTTAATAAAAAGTGTTATGAGTGAGTAAATAAAGTAATAAAAGAACGGAGTGGATGGAGGAAGGATCTCTATATAAAGAGACCTGAGTGGACTAATATTAAATAGTCAGGGTTCTAGTCTGACTATGATGTGGGAAACAAAGGCAGAAGAAAAATTATTAAATTTCCTTACTACCTATAGCCCATTGACAAGTCATTGAAACAGGCAGAGTGACATTCCTCTAGGGACTCAACTGCCTTGATGTTAATACTTTGCTAAGGACCAAACGCACCTTAGCCTGACCACCCCCGCCCCCACCAGGATCCTGTCTGTCTACCTTTATATGTTAACATATAAAAATTTCTTTTGAAACTTCCCGTATCTCTAAAACCCCCAAGATATGTGTTGGCAATCATTCCCCATGCACATGGCCCACCAATATCCATCTGAAGGGTCTCATGACTAAGGTTTTATTAGATGGTAATAAATGACCTTTTCCCAGCAATAGCTAGGCCCTCCAGGTCCTGGAAACCTCACTTCCAAGATTCCTTAGAGACTTACACTATCCCAAACCCCCTCCCAACTTGAAAGTTCTCAAGTATATAATGGGCCACTCCTCATGACCCCATTGCAGCTCTTTCTGCCCACTGGTCCTGTCCCCGTGCTTTAATAAAACCACCTTTTTTCACCAAAGATGTCTCAAGAATTCTTTCTTGGCCATCAGCTTCGAACCCTAACGTTCTTTCCTACATCAACTAGACCTCACTTTTCTCAGCTCTAAGATTTGGCCTAGATTCTCTCAAGTCTTTCATGGCTCCATATTTCTAAGTTCATTTCTAATTTAAAGAGAAATAATGTCTAACAATTATTTAAAACAAGTAATTTATTTTAACCAAGAAAGTGAGCTTTCATTGCAGGCCTGTTATGTGCCAGCTACTGTGCTAAAAACATGGCAGCATTATCTCATTTGATCCTCTTGATAACTCCATTATTCCCATTTTACAGACAAAGAAACTGAGTTGATGTATTGAGGAAGTGGTTGAGCTGGGATTGTATCTAGGTTCTCTTTAGTTCCAAAACCTTCCTTCTAACTATACTGACTGCACCACAAACATTTATAGAACATCAACTATGAGCAAATCACCACACTAGGGAAACCTCAAGGCATTTATCATTCAGTGAGAGCCAGTATTTTATTTTTAAAAAAGCCAAATACCTAAAGAAATTTCGAATAGAAGATTGGTCAAAATGTTACTGGAATGTAACATTAAGGACTAAGGCAGTAGGTATAGTGGTTTTAAGAGTGTAGATTTTGAGATCAGAGTATATGGGTTTGAATACCATTTTCATTAATCACAACCTGTATTAACTTGGCTATGTTACATAATCTCCTGCTTCAGGTTCCCCATCCATAAATATTTACCTCATAAGGGTATTTACAACCTACAGGTTGGATTACATCCTCACAGGATTAAGTGAATCACCATATGTAAAGCATTTACATAGTGCTATTCACAGGACAATCAGTATATGAATGTTTATTATTACTATTACATCCTCAGCATCTAGCCCAACACCTGACATGTGAAAGAAAATCTGTATATGACTGTTGAAGAATACCAAGAACCCATGCTCTCTAAAGGTTATAGCAGTTATCCATATAGTAGGTATATTTCCCTATATAATTGACCTTCTGGAAGCTCACTCTCACCCTTTGGATAGCTTCTTCCTTTTCTCAAGGCACCAAATTCAATAACATGTTATTACCATCTCTCAAAGTGCCTTCTTATTGCTGGCTCAGTGATATTATATTAGTATGGTTTTGATGTGCCACAGAACTAAATACAGAGTAAGAAAATGAGAATAAAAAACCCTGAAATTTGCCTGAAATGTCTGTTTTCAGTTCTTATAGCTGAAGATGATTGAAACTTTAAGAGTTTTAAAAAAAATTTTAACCAGAAAGAACTTTTGAATTTGCCTTTTAATTAATACCCTGTGTATAAATTGCAGGTAAAGACCTCTTGTTTTGCTTATCAGATCAACTGAATAAAAATCATTTTAAAACACAAAACTGCACTTGTACTGTCTTTAAAAAGTGGCACATTGCCAAGAAATTCATAGCAGAGCATAGAGCTGTGGTTTGTTCTCTGACATTAAAAGAATACCTGAGCTCTTTAGCACATGGATACTGAATATTCAACAATGGTCTGAGATTTCCAGTGCTGCTGCCTGCTCCAGCACTTTAATTCCTGGGATATGCCAGCATTGCTCATTAGCATTTAAATGGACAGCCAAGTCCTGCAGAAACCTAAGATATATGTCACACTGTAACTGGCTTCAACTCCTTCAGGGGCTGTGGAGTTTCTTTGCCTCTTCTGATGTTCCAACTTCTCTTTCAACTTTTGCCTTTGTGGATTTGGGATGATCAGTTATCTGCAAGATTTATAACCAACAGCTTTGATGTCAGACAGATGTATGGTGTCAACATTCTGCAATTTAAGAAAATTCTCTTTTTCTTTTAGGATGTACTGTTGTGTTTTTCTGTCTGCTGACTGTTCACTTTAATATAATAAAGCAAATTTCAGTTTCCTGGGTTTCTCTTAGGAAAATTTTAAATCAGCCCTCATTCCAAGTTGGAACTTAATTTGGTATAATGTCCCTAGCTTCACTAAACCACCAGGCTAGATCAGAAAGGGCTCACACTCCATATACCTAAATCTACAACTGCTTCTGTCTCAGCAGCAAAACTACAAAGTACTAACTACTAGAGTACTTTCACTTGGATGTGATTACTTGCCTACTGAAACTCAGACAAAATACAAAATTTAAATCACATGTTTCTCAAACAGCCATCATTGAATCTATCTTTTGACCTCAAGAGTGGTAAAGGTAAGTCTTATCAATATTCCTGGATAACCATATTATACTGCCTTGTGGGTATAACAATGGCTACAGGACATAAAGCTGATGGGGTGATGTCATACAAGTGTGCAATCATACTGCTTTCCAGTGTGCTTCCCTTAGGGCTGCTGCATGAAGCACCTCAATAATGATCACTTTCATGGCATCACCTAGAGCTGTGCTGTCCCACATAGTAGCCACTTGTTACATGTGGTTACTTGAGTTAATTAAAAATTGAGTTCCTCCATTGTATTGTTCACATTTCAGGTACTCAATAGCCACACGAGGTTATTGAATTGGATAGTGTGAGATATAGAATATTTCTATCATTGCAGAAAATTCTATTGGACAGTACTGATGTAGAGTCTTAAGATTTAAGGGACCTTAGAAAGCGCAATTAACCATCCTACTTTTCCCGGGACTGAGGGATTCCTGGTATCTAGGACCTTCAGTGTTAAAATTATGACATTCCCTAGAAAACTGGGACCCTAAGAGGTCTTCCGGTCCAACCATATACCTAATGCAGATATTCCTCCTATAACATTCTTAACTTCGGACATTTCTGAGCCTGCTAGCCAAGTGATGTTATATATTAACTGGGTTGGCTGAAGCGGGCAGTATTTGGAGAACTATAGTAGAAGATTAAGCTAAAACTAAATGGGTACTGATTTTCACCAAGAGGTAGAAAGCACACAGGAGCAAGTAGACTATTAAAGCAAACACAATGACATAGTCCCACCCACTGAAAGGGAATACATTTCATAAGTAGCCTACAAGATAGGTAATGAGTCTAGCATCAAAGGCACACGGCTCTTAGAAATGTCTGGTGAGTCAGGGTCCTGTGTCATATTAACAGGCAGGGTTCTGTTGAATTACTTTTTCTCAAAAGAAATTACATATATATATATATATATATATATCAGAAATTGAATTCAAGAACTCAAAGAAGCCTTGGGGATTTTCCAGTCCAACTCCAATTTTGCAAAAAAGAGACCTGGTGCCCAAAGGGCCTAAATGTCTTTTCCAAGATACCACAGTAATAGAGAAAGTCCATATTGCTTTTTCTAAGGGCGAAGGCACAGATTAGTCTAAATTCCTGTAAAGAAAATTAGTGACATTTTAATTGAGTGTTAAATTTTTATTACTTCTCCATGATTTTTGTTTAATGTTGTTAAAAGTACTTTACTTTATATTATTTTATATTTGAAGTAGCTTCCTATTAAGAAAAGTATTAACAAACATTGAATAGGAAGATGGTTTAATGTTATCAGATGCCAGAGGGAAGGCACAACTATTTTTATTTTGCTTTGGTTTCTACAACCAGAAGAATGATCACTTAATGAAAAGAGTACAACAACACTGTAAGGGGGAACCGAAGCCCAGTTTAGGCAAGGAAATGGAAAGAGAATATCTAGGACTCCTTAAATATGGTGAAAGCCCAGGCTCTAAACAAAAACAGACCTGTAGGTTCAAAGATGGTTTCACAACTGTGTGATTTTGGGTAAGTTATTTTATCTCTCCATTCCTCAGCAAAGTCAATCTATAAAAATATGGATTATAACAGAAACTATCCCATAAGGCTAGATAATATGTATAAAGTGCTTAGAACAATGTCTTACCTGCTTAATGCTCAATACATACTTTTAATTATTCTAATTATTATCATTAAATCACAAAACTGATTTCAAGTGTCCACATTCAGATGAATTATATACCAGGGTAATGAATAACTTGCAGAAATATTTGTTGAATGATGAATACACAAATTACAAGTCTGGCATATGACTATTGCCTTAATCAGTAACATAAAATACTTGCATTCAGACACTTGCCAAAACAATGTTTCACAAATGTCAGTCATTTGATAAACACCTGTATTAATTTCCTATTTTTTGCTGTTATAAATTATCATTGGCTTAAAACAAGAAGAATTTACTCTTTTACAGTTCTGGAGGTCAGAAGTCTAAAACAGTGTTTTAGGTTGTTGGCAGGAGTGGTTCCTTCTTGGAGCTTCAGAGGAGAATTTGCTCCTATTTTTCAGCTTCTAGAGGCTACCTGTGTTCCTTGGCCTGTGGCCCCTTCCTTATATCACTCCAGCCTCTTGCTTGCTTGTCACATCTCCCATTCCTGTCTTTGACCCTCCCGTCTCCCTCTTAAGAACACTTGTAATTACATCGCTGGGCCCTCCCAGATAATCCAGGATAATCTCATCTCAATATCCTTAGTTTAGTCACATTTGCAAAATCCCTTTCACCATATAAGTGAACATTCACAGATTCTGGGATTAGTATGTAGACATCTTTGGGGGTATTATATCTAGCCTACTACATCACCTTCACCATTTGATGTTTTCCATGTTTGCTTACCAATAAACTATTACTTCATATTCATCTTAAATTGTTTTATTGAGTTAATTTATCTGTGAAGTCATGGTTTCAATGGGTTAGTTATATGTTTATCAAAACATATTAAAATTATGTTGTTAAAAGTTTTGCTTTTCCTCTAACATCTTCTCCTGCACTATGAATGATATTATATAATGTACTTTAGGAAATACTGATGATAAATTCTGCTATAAACTTATATTCCTCAAAGTTTGGCCAAAGACCTTTCTACAGTAATAGATAATTGGGAAAACCTAGCCTAGTCTAATGAGCAGGCTTCTTATTTTCTCTTCTGAATTCTTTGAGTTTTTTCCCAGCATTATTTTAGAATACTTGAAGGCATGGTTTTTGAGTCATATTACTTAAGCCAAGCAGAAATTCCTTGACCAAGTTACAGCTTAATGTTAAGTCCTCTACAGTCAGGGGAGGTCAATGCAAAATCATCTCCTTGAACTGCATCTCTGATCCTTTTGTAAATCCACCATTGGCAATACGACCCATTCTGATAGTAAGCATTTGTACAGGGAAGCAGGTAATAAATTCCTGTTTGAGTTTAGTTCCAGGAAGAAAGATGGTATTAAATTTATTGGTTTTCTTTTGTTATAAAAAGAAAACAACAACAACAACAACAATAATAATAGAAAAAGAATAGCCTGATTTGTTTCTGTTTTTGACTAAAGCTACTAAACATAGTCAAATTCAAGGTGTAGATGAAATCAGCTCAACTCTGGAATGTTGGCATCAAGATTCCTTTGATTCCCATTTATGAAGTATATTGTTTTGAGGCTTAGTTGTTTTACTTTATATTGTGTCCAGTCTTGTTTGATGTAATAATATACAAGTCTTTTTGTGACAGAAATTGTAATTAGGTGGATTTGGATGTTTTATATAAAATAAATTCCTGAATCCTGAACTATATTTGATATTTTAAGAAAGTAGTTGTGGTGGGGCATGAGAATGTAACCACAGAGAACCTGAACAGGGCCCAGCTGCATCCATCTCCCTCTTTGCACTAAGGCCATGCTGCCCATGAGCTACTCCCAGATAAGGACTGAGCATGGACAGGCTAGAAAACCAGGTCCATTCCTAGGAGACTCAGAACCCGTTGACAGCCAGTTTTGTCTCGAGGGCTCTCTGAGAGTCTTGCTGAAACTTCCTTAGGTTGCATGGTAATCTAGGATCCTTCCATCTGACTTTCCTTTCCTTTTCTTGTTCACTGTCCTTGCACTGTGGTCAGAAAAATCTGCCTTCTCTGACTCCCATCTCTTTTTCTTTCACAGGCATTTCCTTAATTAAATCTATATGTATTTAATCCTATTGTGGCATCTACATCTGGAAAGACCTAGATTAAGAAGTTTTATAACTTTCTGACCCTTGAAATAATCAGAACACCTTAAATTTTTTTTTATTTGAAGGCAGATATGTAACTACTTTATACAGTGGTCATACCAAGTTGTTTGATTGTATATTTGTATATCTAAAAAGAGAGGGCATAATACAAAGATGTAATATAAAGCTTTGTTCTGGCATATTTAACCTTGGGGCTGTATCTGCTTCTTGGAGTGTTTTGATGCAGCTTCCATGTGGAATGAACAGCTTGGGATCTATATCAGTGTAGCATAATTGGACAGTTTGGCCATCGAAAGACTGCTGATAGGATGATGAATGATGAAAAAGGCTTCGGTAGCTATTATGGGGTTTTGTGATGAGATAAAGAGAAAAAGTTATCATAGTGCTCAGGTGTGAAGAAATTGCTGACAATTTATTTAAGATGGAACATGGGAAAACCAAAACCACAATTATACTGAAGGCAAAAAAACCCAAAACCCAAACAACAACAACAAAAAAGCCCTGGTAAAGAAATGATATATTTGAATAGTTGGCCTGAAATTTCCTTTTTGAAAAGATGGGGTACTTATACATAATACCCAACTTGAAAAGGATATAACACAAATAACTTTTAGTTTTCTTAAATGCTTCAATAGCAGCTACTTCCTTGTTTTAGCCCATTTTGAGTGACAGGACTTTTAATCTCCATGCCTCAAGCCCTGGTGGTGTTCCAGGTTGTGACAAAGGGGCAATCTACCATGATATAAACTTTAACTCCATGTAGTTCTTTCAAATTCCAGGGTTATTTCTATAGGACTTGAAGTCCTGATTTTTAATATATATGTACACATGAGCAGACTACTAAGTATATGTTTGTAATATATGGCAATTCTTAGGATTAAAGTATTCATCATACATATATGTTATATACAATGGTCATCTTCAAGCATCTTAGATGGTACCCTGTGTCATAGCATAATTCCTTTAGATTTGATTTTATGTAGTATAGACAATCAGAGATAACTGATTCTTTTATTATCATTTTGTTTAGAAGGAGTTGTTAAACTGATAAGAGTTGAGTCACGGGTGCTGAGCAAGATTAGTAGTACATAGTGCTCAAGGGAGTCTCATTTTCTTTTTCTTTTCTTTTATTTATTTAGTTTTAAAGATCTTACTTATTTTTAGAGAGAGAGAGAGAGAACAAGTGGGGGGAGGGGCAGAAGGAGAGGGAGAAAGAGAATCTCCAGCAGACTCCCCACTGAGCAGAGCCCAAGCAGGGCTCCATCTCACTACCCCGCGATCACCACCTGAGCTGAAATCAAGAGTTGGACATCTTAACTGACTGCACCACCCAGGCATCCCAGGTGTCTCATTTTCAATAAAATCCACGAATCAGATATTGTTGGTAGATATAAATTACGTTAAAAAATTTTATGTTAAAAATAGATGCTGTTATAAAATATAACAATAAGTTAAGGTATAGTTTAATTTTCTCCAAAGCATTTCAGTTGTCTAAGTAATTGAAAGAAATATCATTTTAAAAGGGGTGGAGTGTTGAAAAATAGGAAAAGCCATGGAGATATGGAATTATTTCCCTGGTAGTTTTAACTTTCCTTCTTTCTTTTTTAAAAAATTGATACTATGGGGGCACCTGGGAGGCTCAGATGGTTAAGCATCTGCCTTCAGCTCAGGTCATGATCCCAGGGTCCTGGGATTGAGTCCCACAATGGGCTCCTTGCTCAGTGGGGAGCCTGCTTCTCTCTCTCTCTCTCTCTCTCTTTCTTTCTCTGGCAAATAAATAAATAAAATCTTTAAAAAAATAATAAAGTTTAAAAAATAAATAAATAAGTAAATAAGTAAAAATAAAAAAATTGATACTATGATAATAACTACCTCTAAAATGTGTGCATATTGGAAAGAAGAGGTCAGAAATTGTGGAAATAATTATAAAACCTACTAGAATGTTGTGTGATTATCTTAAACTATTCTGTGTATATATATTTTTAGTAATAGAAAATACATATTGCTTGAAAGAGGAAAATATTCTGCATTTCTCCTCTACTTTTACTCAACTACTTCTAATACTTCACTTCTGACACGAGATATGTGGGTTTTCCACACCCAACTATTCTCTAGCTTTCTGGATACCAAGTAGGTATACTATGATTTAACTTATTGCTGAATTTGCATCATACACCACAAGTTAAGGGCGTAGTACTACAAGAATGCCCTCTCCCTTCAACTTCAGATGCCAATCACAAGTCCAGGTTGTCACTTGTGCTTGTGACTAATTGGCTCTAAATCAGAGATACCATGACCCTTTTCCCAAGTTTGATCATTTGCTAAAGTGGCTCATAAAACTCAGGAAAACAATTTACTCATGAAATTAACAGTTAATTATAAAGGGGATACAACTCAAGAAAAGTCAGGTGGAAGAGATGCATAGGATAAGCACCCTCCATATGCTCACCCTCCCAGCACCTCCATACGCTCACCAACCAAGAAGCTTTCCTAACCCCTTTGATTAAGATTTTTATAGAGGCTTCATTATGTAGCCATGATTAATTTAATAATTAGCCATTGGTGATTAACTCAATCTCTAGCCCTTCTACATCCCCTGAGGTCAGAGGGTGGGGCCAAAAGTTCTAAACCTCTAATCACATGGTTAGTTCCTTTAGCAGCCAGCCCCCATCCTGTGATTATATAGGAGTTTTCCAAAAACCACCTCAGTAACATAAACTCAGATGTGGCTGAAATGTGTTTGTTATGAATATCAAGACACCTTTATGACTCTTATCAATTAGGATATTCAAAGGATTTTAGTGGCTCCCTGCCAGGAGTGGGACTTGTTATGAAAAACAAGAGAAATCTTCTTTAGCCTTTGTAGCTCTTATCACTTAGGAAATTAAAATGAGGCTCTGGCCAAAAAATGGGGACAAAGACCAGATATACTTATATTGCTTATTATATCACGATATCACATTATTACTAAAATCTTTAACCATGGTCTGATCTATAACTCAGTTAGAAATGAGATTTCAATAGAAATCCATTTTGCACTGTGCCATGTTCTATGGTAGTAAGAGAAAGAGCAAGTGTTTTCCTAAATGTAAGCCCCTTTTCAATAGTAGCACTTGACAGGAGCCTCAAGTTTCACATTTCCACTTTAGTGGACTGGGTGGAAATCTTTACAAAGTTGGTATTAAAGAGAGTACCATCTAGAAAGAGGCAGGGCAAAGAACAAGGAGGATGGGCAGTAAAGAGATTTTAGATTCAGGTACATTTTAAAACAAACTGAAGTTGCTTTTAAGTAGATAGTAGGTAGATAAGCGTCAGTAAAATACCACCAGTGTCTCTGAAGAGGAAAAAAGTATTAAGAAGGCAGTTAGAGGCTGGAGTCAACCAATTACTGAAATGGTTCCCGGAAAGGAAAAGGAGTCCTACAGCCCAAACATTTGACAGCAATGGAAACTAGCAGCCAACAGAATTAAATTGTGATTTTTTTTCATCTTTGGACTCACTAAGGGTGATCATATAGGCACCTCCTAAAGATGATTTAACTAGTAATAATGCCCAGAACATTATTACTCTACTCTTAATGTCATCATTGATAATTCTATTTTGGCAATTGTGGTATGAATGCTGTTATTTCAATAGCTGGAATAAAATGTCTTCCTATACAGCATAAAGTCATATTTTTGTGTGTTTTTCTTCATGTCTGAGTATCCTTTACCAGATATCTATAATGACTTAGATTAGATGTCCTCTAGGAGTCCGCTGAGTTCTAAAATTCTTTGAGTCTATGAGGTACAAAAGACATAGTGCTTTCTTATAGAAGACAAATAAATGGGGATTTCGGGTCCTGGGCAAAATGGAGTAATAAGGAACTGATTTATCCTTCACTTTAAACAAATATAAAATATATGGGGAAAAAAACAGTTTTCAGACATTGGACAACACACCACAGGAATGTAATCCCCAAGGAAAGGGACACAAACAAGAAGAGCTCTAGGACTCACTGTCTTACTGACCAGAGAGAGTTTCCAGACATAGAACAAAGAGACCAAATGCAGTATGGTAGTCTCACTGTGTTGAAAGCACAGAGATTGGAGTTTAAGGTGACCAAGATGACTAGATTTTATGGAGCAGAGCACCAGAAAGAAGAGAACTCATATATTGAGAGAGATTGTAAGAAATTTGCAGAGGGCTCTCTTTGAGTCTTTCAGCTCTATATTAATCAGTGCATGTATATGAAGAAAATACCTGAGGCTTGGGGGGGGGGGTGGCTACGAGGAAAAGAACAAGCAAAACAATGTGTAGGAATAGTTCTGCTGGGAATAGTTTGTGTTCCTACTAGCCAAAGTAAAAAGATCTTGTAATACACAGGGCCTTAGGAAGAATCCCCAGAAGGCCTTAGTAGAATGACTAAAATAACTCTATACTAAAGCTGCTCTACATTCACTCTAGCTAAGCTTAAAAGAGAGTCTCTAACTACTTATTCTAAGTAAGTTAATGGCATGCGGAAGAAAATCAAATGTTATCTAAAGGACGACAACAAAACACAGTAACAATAATGCAAAATTAGCAATGTTTTGCATCCAATTACAAAGACCAGGTATGATAAAGAATCATACAACTGAGCACCCAAAAAACAAACAATCCACTTAAAAAATGGGCAGAAGATCTAAAAAGACATTTTTTCCAAAGAAGATATACAGATGCCCTAAATGAGAAGATGCTCAACATCACTAATCATCAGGGAAATGAAAATCAAAACGACAATGAGATATAACTTCACACCTATGAGGATAGCTATCATCAAAAAGATAAGAAATAAGTAATGTTGGTAAGGCAGAAAAGGGAGCCCTTGTACACTGCTGGTGGGAATGTAAACTGGAGCAACAATTATGGAAGACAGTAGGGAGGTTCCTCAAAATATTAAAAATAAAACTACCATATAATCCAGCAATTCCACTTTTTGGTATTTATTTGAAGAAAACTAAAATGCAACCTCAAAAAGATATATATATATCCCCATGTTCACTGCAGCATTATTTATAATAACCAAGATATGGAAACAACATAAGTATCCATTGATGGATGAATGAAAAAAGAAAACATGGTATAAATGGAATACTATTCAGCCATAAAAAGAAGGAAATCTTGTCATTTATGACAGCATGGATGGATCTTGAGGGTATTATGCTAAACGAAATAAGGCAGAGAGAGAAAGACAAATACTGTATGATTCCACATACTATGATTTCACATGTATGTGAAATTTTGAAAAAAAAAAAAACAAAACCCAAAACCCCAAATTCATAGACACAGAGAACAGAGTGGTGGCTATTGAAGGTAGGGGGTGGGTGGGAGAAACGAGTTAAAGGGGTCAAAAGGTAAGAACTTCCAAACACAAAACAAATAAGTCATGGAGATGTAATGTACAGCATTGTGTCTATAGTTAATAATACTGTATTGCATATTTGAAAGTTCTGCAAGAGTAGACTTCAAAAATTATTATCATAAGAAAAAAAAAGTTTTGTAACTATGTTAAGGTGACAGATGTTACCTAAGCCTATTGTGGTGATAATTTTGCAATGTATATGGATATCAAATTATTATGTTGTACAATTGAAAATAATATAATATTAATGTCAATTATACCTCAATTTAAAAGTACTAGATATGGAAAGAAGCAGAAAATATGACCCCATAACCAAGAGAAAAAGACACAAAAATGGAAGAGATGATGAAACCAACAGACAAGGATATTAAAATGGCTAGTGTAACTATGACCCATATGTTTAAAATGGTAGAGCAAAACATAATCATCATAAAAAGAAAAGCAAAAGACATAAGAAAAGCCTGCATGGAACTTTGAGAGATTAAAAAAAAAAAAAGTACATGATTTGAGATGTAAAACTACACTGGAGAAGTTTAGCAATAGCTTAGACACTGCTAAAGAAAAAAAAAATCAAGTGACTTCAAAATATAGCAAAGGAAACTATGCAAAATTAAGCACTGAGACCAAAAAATTGAAAAAATTATTTGTGGGACAGTGGAGTCTCAAAGGAGAGAAGATAGAAGGACAGAAAAAAAAATATTTGAAGAAAGAATGGCTAAACTTTTTTTTTTCAATTTAATAAAAATTATTAACCCACAGATCCAGGAAGCTCAACAAACCCAAAGCAGAATGAATATAAACAAAACCATGAAAGTCATGGTTTACATTGTACATGATTACATTGTAATCAAGTATTTGACAACCAGCAATAAAGTGACAATCTTAAAAGTAGCCAGAGAAAAGTAGATACGTTATATACTTAGGAGCAAAGACAAGAAAGGCAAAAAACAATTGGAAATATCTTTCAAGTACTATAAACCTAAAATTCTATACCCAGGGAAAATATCTTTCAAAAATCAAGACTTCATCAGACAGACAAAGCTAAGAGATAACAACTACAATCAACTTCACTCTTTTCATATAATTTCAATTATTTGAAAAAAAAAACTTGCGTTACTTAGAACTAGCAAAGATAGATCAGGCTTCTTTGAAATTTAAAGGCTTATCCTCTCACACTCTCCCTCACACACAGCATTACAGAGTGAGTCCATGTTAAATAATTCCAAGATATGAGGTAAGCCTGTGCATTCCTGATACCAGTGTGCAGGACCTCCTCATCTCATCTATCATACTTTATCATAGTATGATAAATTGTACTATCATACAGCTTCTCAGTCTAAAGATTACTAACTCCATAAGATATACATCACAAAAAAGAGAACTCACCCTTTTTAAATAAAGGTAAAACCGTAGCAGTTTCCTCACATCTAAAACAAAGACATTTGTCTAGATGACATCTGTTTCCTTCTATTTCTAAAAGTACATAAGCCCAAGAAAAATGTTGACATAACCATTTACTGAATAAGCACTCTGCAATGCTATCCCTGTCAAAGTAATAAATACATAATTACAAATTGTGATAAGTATTACACAGGACAAGACCTATTGCTGTAAGATAAAATAATAGCAGATCTAATATTGATTGGGGAATGCTATGGAGTGAATTGCAATTGCCCCACAAAATTCATATATTGAATCCCTAACCCCTAATATGATAGTATTTGGAGATGGGGGTCTTTGGAAGATAATTAAGTTTAGATGAGGCCTTTATGATAGGAATAGTGCCCTTATAAGAAGAGATAACAGAGTTTCTGTCTCTTTTTCTTTGCCGTATGAGGACACATGAAGAAGGTGGCCACCTGTGGCCTGGGAGAGAGCCTTCACTAGAACCTAACCATGCTAGCACTCTGATCTCAGACTTCCAGCCTACAGAACTGTGGGAAAACAAATTTCTGTTGTTTAAACCACCCAGCCACCTGTCTCATTTTGTTATGACAGCTCATGCTAAGATTACAAACTGTCAGGTAATGCCCTCCTCATGTAGTAACATAGTAACATTTCAGCTGAGACCTAAAGGATGAGTAGGAACTGGACACATGAAGAATGAGAAAAGCACTTCAGGTAGGAAATAACATGTGAGAGGAATGCAGCTAAGAAGAGAAGAGTGTAACTGAAAGAAGGATGAAGCTATCAGGGTTGAGGAGGAGGATGTGGGGCTGGAGAGGTAGGCAGGGGCCAGATTAGACAGGTGCTTGAAGGCAACATTAAAATCTTGGTTTTTATCCTATGTGCAAGGTTTAAAGCAAGGTAATGACATGAACACACTTTTGTTTTAAAAAGATCACTGATTACGGTCGAGAGCAGGGCTGCCCAATAGAAATACATTGCAAGCCACACAGGACATTTAAATTTTCTATTAGTCACGTTTTCAAAAGTAAAAAGAAATCTATCAAATTATTTTTACTGATAGATTTTATTTAACCCAACATATCCAAACCATTAGATCATTATCTTATCAGTGTAAAAGTTTATTGACGTCTTACATTATTTTCCATACTAAGTCTTTGAAATTTAGTGTGTATATATTTTTTCCCTTGTGTGAATTTTAAACTTACAGCACATGTCAATTCAAACCTGCAGCATTTCCAGTGCTCCAGTAGCCACATGTCTCTGGTGGCTACTGTCCTGGACAGTGCAGATCTAGAGAATGAACTGGGGGCACTGGAATGGGCGCAGAAAGCTGAGTTGAGAGGTTACTGCAGAAGTCCCAGTGACCTAAGCATTGCTTGGGTTAGGCTAGTAACAACAGAGATGGCAGAAAGTAAAGAGATTTGAGATTAGTTTGGAAGGAGTTAACAGCAATAGAAATAAAGGAAAATGAGGAAAGGCATTAAAAAGTAAAATAGAACCAAAAATAAACCATAGGATATTTCAAAGACTGATCCTAATTAATGCTTTGATCTTAAATTTCCTCTTTGTAGAGGGGCCTTAGCAGGATATAGATTTTCACTGTCACTTATGATTTTATTGTTTTCTTTCTATACTTACTTTCGTTTTTGATCAACTGCTTTTCTGACTTGGTCTGCTTCAAAATTCCTGTTTCTTTTTCATCTGTATAGTGAATTCAACTTGATTTAACAGATATTATTGAATGACTGATTTGTGCAAAACTTTGTGCTAAACACTGGGAAGATAAAGAAAAATAAGAAATGATACTCATATTAAGAAGTTAAGTCTAGGGGCGCCTGGGTGGCTCAGTCAGTTAAGTGTCTGACTCTTAACTTTAGTTCATGTCATGATCTCAGGGTTGTGGGATCAAGCCCTGTGTCAGGCTCCTGCTTGGCAGGGAGTCTGCTTGAGATTCTCAGATTCTCTCTCTCCCTCTGCCCTTCCTCACAACTCTCTCTGTCTCTCTCAAATAAATAAATCCTAAAAAAAAACAACAACAAAAAAAGAAGTTAAGTCTAATACAGGACCTAAAACATTTACTATTTTTCTCACAATTGTTTTTGCTGTGTGTGTGTGTGTGTGTGTGTGTGTGTGTGTGTGTCTGTTTGTTTGGGGTGACAAAAATCACAATAGGCAGCTTTATTTGTAGAATTTGATCCAAAAGTCCAAAAAAATAAATAAATAAATAAAGGAACTTGAATCTCTATTATGTTAGTACACAAAATAGACCAAAAATAACATCAACATTCACCATGAGATCATTTAAATGTATTTGCAAATGATCTGATAAGGGAAACATGATTTGCAACATGGGAAACTTCTAACAACCAAAGACTTGAATGCACTGCACTGTAGGTCATCTAGACTATGTTAGCATGAATGAACAAAGTGGTAGGTCCAAAATGCATTCCCCAAACACTTTTCTCAGATGCAGACTTTGATAACACTCTGTGGTAGAAAACATCAACTTCTGTTCATCATTACATTGGATGGTCATTTTGTCCATTTTTCTCCTGTGATGATGAATCCATTTTAAATACTTCAATTATTATGAAAACACTCCAAATTCACAGAACAGCAGGCGTTTCCATCCTTGCATTTGCAGGTTGTACAAGGAGATCCAGCCATGTTCACACTGAGCTGCTAAGCCTTGAAATGCCACAGCCATCCAGGCAAGTTTTTCTGATGTCATAGGCAATGTTTTCAACTAGGTCACAGATACAGTGGGGACATCAATGCTTTTCCAAGATGGCTGTGTACTCACAGCTCAAATTGGAGTAAGTGGCCAGTAATCTACCTCTTCTTCCAGACACCAGCACTGCTGCCAGCTGTAAGTCCAATTGTCTCCACTTTGATAGATCTTGTGCCCATTTTGATCTAAATATAGACTTGTGACCCTGGTCTCACACTTTGGGCAACAGAAAAGGTCAACATTTGGATTCCAGCAATCATAAGCTGTCTATTGACAGAATATCTTTTGGTCCTTGCAGGAACAGACAGAACTGTTTTCTTTCAAGGTTCACACCTGCCTATTGCACTGCAGTTCCCCGTGGGGGCAGTCACCACAGCAGAGGGCCCAGAAAGACAGAGGCAGTTGAATCCCCTTGCCAGGTTGATAGAGGCAGAATCCCTCCAACAGGTATGAGTTTTTATGGCACATTCATCAATGTCAATACAGGACTCCATCATCCTAAAAACTGCTTCTGCACTTACAGTGGTACCACCCTGGCAGGATAATACAGCAGGAGTGGTTGTGGCACTCAATGATTCCCCCTGTACATTCATCAATATCTTTCTTGCAGTGGCTTCCTTTGACTCCAGAAGACAAACACATTTGTTTGGAGCCACGATATTCCATATCTGCTACCCTCTTGGCAGAATACTCTGCAGACAGTCCTGTTCCCCACTCAGCCCAGTTTGTAGGTGCAGCTGTGTCCCTGGACAGTATTGGTGCAGATGGCATGTTCATCACAGGTGTGCTGCCTGCAGCCACATTCATCCTATTTTGTACAGAAGTCATCCACACAAATGTATCTCGGGACACAGTCACAGCGATGTCACCCAGGCAAGTTGACACAGACAGCATTGGCGTGACAGTAATGCATTTTAGGTGCACACTCATCAATATTCTCATGGCAGGTAGAGTCTCTCTGGACACAGATGTAACTGTTCTTGCACTCATGAGAAGCTTTTGTATTCCAGTTTTTGCGCTGTAAGTTTTCACCACATTTAGGTCTGTCTGTACAAAAGTTATAACTTCTACTGCATGTGATCCTTTTCTGAGCAGTTCAAAGGAGGGAATGCTTCTGTAATTTTTACTAAAACTTCACCTCAGCATTCCCAGTAGCTTTTAGTTAAAATCCACTGGCCTTCTGCAAGAACTTTTCCTGTATAGATACATTTTGGTCAGCAGACTTTATAGCACTGGCCAGTAATGTGCATGGGGAGGGAGTCTGGGGAGCAACTGAGAGGGGGATGGGGCATCCTTCAATACTCCACAGCACCATTTGGCATGTTCAGTTCCTGCAGTGTTCACCATCAACCCAAGAGACTTGATCTCTACAGAAAAGTCTACTCACCTGGCAGATCTCACAATGACAGTTTTCCAGTTGACTAAGTCTTGTTGTTGCATAATTTAGTTTTGTAGGCATCTTGGCCAAAAGTTCCTGAAAGTCCATTACTCCTTGTACCAAGCCTAAGAAATCACTGCAAGTTGGACAAGTGTGATTCAGGTTCAGACACTATGTTACATATGCATTTGGCATAAAGATGATATTCCCATCTTGGATGATTCCCTTGAATAAGCCTTGCTTTTGGTTTCACTGACCAACATGACCTTGTGCCATTGTCCATCTACCATCCAGTATGAAAGTGTTTCAGTCCCGGGCTTCCCGTTATGTAAAAATAGTGTTATTGGATCTCATCCCTCAGACTGTTGCTCTGCAGTTCAAAATAGCTGTGTTCCAGTTCTCAAATGGACAGTATCATTCCTAAAGTCAATGTTTTCTGCTGTACAGTGGCCAAGAAGAACAGCTCTTATTCCAGAAGAGCTGAATTAATTTCTTACTCACATGAGGGACTGCATAGATCTCTCTTTGTATATCTTGCCTTCTACAGGTTTCTTTGGTTCTTGTCCCTTTCCTAATCTTCAGAGTCAGCAGTGTAGCATCTTAGACTCTCTGCTTCTATCTTCATGCTGTGCCTCTATCTTGTCTTCACTATTTAACAATAGTTTCCAGTTTCATCCAGAATATTCTCAGAGAATGTGTACACCCCTATTTTTGGTAGAATGCCTGATCATTCCTCAGGGTCAGTCAGAAGAACAAAAATCACAGTAGGTATTTTGAACAAAATGGGGTTTAACCCTGGGAACTAGAGACTTACCAAACCATCTGAAGGGCTAGGAGAGCAAATGTCAGGGAAACCCCTGCAAAATTTCAGGAAAACTAGAAGTACAAGGATATTAGGAAAGCTACCTCCATTGACCTTAGCTGCTTCACCAAAGTGAGTGTTTCTCAGAGAGGAGGATGTGTGGAAGTCACTGGCAAAACTTCACAGTAACCATCTCCCAATCCTGCCTGCCCATGGCTGCCACTGAGGAATAAGGGATTTTTCCCCCATTTTATATTTCAAGGAAAAACCTCTCATTGGAGAATCCTACCTAAAATCTGCTGGCTAGGGATTCTGGCAAAGGTAGTTCCCAGGATCCTCCCCTGCAATGGAAGGGAGAATTTAGAAAGAGGGTGGGCATGAAGCTGAGTTGAAATATACAACCACGCACATGTAGATTAGGCATATTGTAGGCTCTGTGAGAAAATGTTGTATGTCTATAAGCCTCAGATACTCAATTTTAATTTTGTACTCCCAAATAAATTTTCAGTTAGACTTCTAGCATTTGTGTCTTGAATAATGCTTTCTTTCACCAGAATCAGAAAGTACTTAAGGAGTTCAAAGGCAACTAAGCTCTAAAAAATATTGAGAGACTGAATATACAAATGGAAAATGGATAGGTCATGTATGAAAATAGAACTTTGACTCACAAACTATACCGACCTGCCCAGAAAACCAACCTTCTATATACAGTAAACAATCCAGGAAGCCAGGCAACTGTAAGTCAGACTTACAGGAAGCCAGATTGCTATCTCTAGTGACAACCCAGGAAGCCAAATTATAACATCTGTAAAAATTAGCCCAAAATGGTCAGGACTTGATTAATAACTGACAGCTTCCCTGCTTTTTGTCCCCACTTTCAATTTAGGACCAAGCAGAGAAAGTCAAGTACAGACCCCTAACCAATCACACAAGATGCCCTGCTTCTAGGTAGCCTGCCTGCAGTTTCTCCACGCCAAAAAGCTCCAACCAGGACACACCCGAAGGCTTCCCTTCTGTTCACTCTGAAGCTTTCCCAACTTTGCTTTTCTAATTTGGTTGATCTTCTTTATTTATACAATATTGTTTAAGCTAGGATTTGATCTAAAAAGAAACTATTTTGTGAGGGAAATAATGCATGAACTTCTAGGCACCAGTTTTCTCATACGGAGCAGGCACTATGGGACAATGGTTAAATGCTTGAGTTCTAGAATCAGAAAACCAGACTTAACTCATATCATTTTCTCTGTCTAGCAGTATTTTTTAGGGTTGTTAAGAGGATCAAACTAGGTTATGGTTGTAAACTACATTATCTAATTTCATATTATTATTATTATTATTATCTTCTTTTTTCAATCTCATGAACCTCTATCCTGTTCCGCACATAAATTATCCCTTGATTCAGCATCCTTCCTCCATCTGATCCTTCCTTTAGCTCACCTAACAGGAAGCAACCAAATAAATCTTCCTCAACTGTTATCATTTCATTCCCCTACTCAAAAAACTCCAGGGCCTTTAAGGATATCCATAAGCTACTTTCCACACTTTCTCAACACTCTCTCTGACAAGAATAACCTTTCACTCTAGCCAATGCACATATTCACTGGTCTAGAGATATCCCACAAAATCCCATGCAAATGACCATTTTCCCCTCCATTGCTCACATTTGAAATAAACCACACCTCCTTTCTCAATATCTGAATCTTCCATCTCATTTATAGTTCAACTCAAATCCTCTCTCTCCCATTAAGCCTTGTCAGACAACTGCATTCCAGAGCAATTTCTTCCTCTCTAGGGTACTAAAGCTTTTATTAGATACATTGAATCATATTCTGATTTGCAATAAATACAGCTTTTCACGTATGTGTATCAAAACCTCAGTGAGAAAATATTTCCAAAGGCAGGGACAGTAGTTTATACTTTTTGTGTATTGCCATATACTTAACCATAACAACTGTAATTGTTGTTCAGAACTATGTTTCTGTTATTGTGCCAAATACTTCATTTTATCTGACTTAATTCTCTCCAGAACTCTTGAGGGAGGGGTTATAATTAGTCACTTATCAGGCAAGAAATTTTAAGCACAGAGAGGTTGAGTTATTTGCTCTAGGTCGCAGAATTAGTAAGATGGATTTGAACCACCTAGGCATCTCTGACTCCACAGCTTATGCTATTAATAACATTTTGTGGATTGGTTAAACATACTGCTTTATGAAACCTTACTAGATATATATATAAATTTCCTCTCTTTATTTCTAGTGTCTCCTTGGGAAACCCAAACATGGGATACATTTTGGAGATCATGTATTTCTACAGTACAATCAACTTCCTAAGACATTTTTCTTCGATCTGTGATAGAAACCTTGAAATAATCAGAAAGGCATGAAAAAGTACATTTACTTTCACCATGTAGGTTGTTCAGAATGAAACACTGTAGAACAAATCACATGAGGCCATGCAACATCTTTCTATTTGCCATTTATTCCTATTTTAAGCAGAATTTGGGTGCCACTATTCACCCAAAATTTTTAGGTGGGTTTTAGGATACATGTCTTACGTCCCAGCTAAAAAGAAGAATAGTTGTTATTTATAGCATTCCAATAATATATGAAGAGCAAAACTAATGTAGAATTTCAAATATTGAATATTCCATAAAGCTTTATCATGAGAGGATATTTTTAGTTTTTTGATTCATTTGTTTTATACCTTGTCTCTCACAATAATCTTGGTATACATTCAATTTTTAAAATGGTGTGGGGAGGTAGAAGCATGGTGCAGTTGGAAGAAAACCTTGTCGAAAGTATCTTACAGTTTTATTTACTTATTTATTTTTTTAAGATTTTATTTATTTATTCGACAGAGATAGAGACAGCCAGCGAGAGAGGGAACACAAGCAGGGGGAGTGGGAGAGGAAGAAGCAGGCTCACAGCGGAGGAGCCTGATGTGGGGCTCGATCCCACAATCCCGGGAGCACGCCCTGAGCTGAAGGCAGACACTCAACCGCTGTGCCACCCAGGTGCCCCTATCTTACAGTTTTAAATTCTTTAATCAGAGAAGCATATGAATTCTCTTGAGTCTTACTGAATTTTAAAAAATTTTAATTTTAAACCTGACCATTCAAGAATATTAAACTAACTTGGCTCTTTCAGCAGGCAATCCATGATAAAGGAAAGCTGGGAAAATCCAATCCTGACAAAGAAATTCTAATTCAAAGAGGGTAATGTTAAATAAAGATCTTTCTCAAAATACACTTAAAGTATAAAGAGGCCATATCTTTATTTTATTCTTGTTTGTTCTATAAAAATACAAAGTATGGAAAGGAAATGAAAATTTCAATCAACGTTCAGTGGTAATTAAAAGCAATTGTAGTCCTCAGGCTGTTTCTTTACAATATGATCCAGTGATCAGAAGGAATTGGAAATGATTACATTTTAACTAGAAACACATTTCTGTCCAGAACTGAGCTTCGAAGCATGAAACAGACACAGTGGTGGCCCCTGTTTGTGTTTCCATCTGGGGCTCTAATTTGAACTTCAGTGATTATTCTGCCAGACTTCTGGCTGTGCAAAGATCCAGAAAGTCAAAGCCAGCATATTCTTGAATGCTGTTTCACGCAAAAAAATAAAATTGCACCAATTACCATGTTTGCATTTTGTAGAATGGCTCTATTTAAATCGATTATAGGTTAAACAAGAGCGTTTGTAAAATTCACAGCTCAGAGTTAATCTGGCTTTATTCCAGGGCACCCAATCTGAAAAGTAAGTGATTGCAAGCACTCTTGGAAAAAAAGTTAGCAATGGCCTATGATGGAAAACAGTCTGAAACAATTAAATTTAGTCTGCTTTCAAATTAGGAAATTCATCCCATCACTGGTCTTTCATTTGAAAGATTTCTTCAGATCCCATTAAAAATGCTCATCTTTTTCTGGTATTCAGTTAGTGCTTCCAAAATGACATCCTCATCAGTGATAAGGATAAAAGTAATGAAAAATGTAATGCCTCATGCCAGGAATTACTTGGTCATAGAAAGCACCTGAAGGCTGTTGTAGTTGCTCTGACTTAACAGCTCCTGTTGCTGGGAATTCTGTTTTAATGGCCAGGAGAGAATGATGAAGTCATAGAAGTCTTGGGAGGAGAAAGAGGATAACTTTGTGGTCCCTAAAGAGCTTGGCAACTTACTATATTTGACGTGAAATGTATAGTCCTTTTATTTTCTTGTTCTAAACACACAAGAATCTTTTTGATCAATGAATCTCTGCTCCTGATTCTTATTCTAAGAATCTAATCATTACTTAGAACTTTTATATAAAGTTTTAAAGAATATGATGTCATTCTTGGGGTTTTCAAAATTTCTTTACAAGGTATGAAAACTGAATGCCTATAAAATAACAGAGTAAGATCTTCCTACCTCTATCTATAATCATTGAGAGATGTTTTATTACCAAAACACTTTCCTCAGGAAGATAAAGGGGAGAAATGCTTTAATGGTAAAAGCAAATTATGATTCATAGGAACAAGTTAGATGCTCTCAGGTGGCATATTCTTTTCATTCATTTCATTTCACTTCACAAATACCTACATAATGCTTCCTATGTTCCAGGTACCATTCTCAACACTTTACAAATGTCAGTTCATTTAACTCATACATCAACACCATAAAGCAGGTACTATTATTAATCCCACTCTACAGTGAACACTGAAAGAGAGGTTAAGTAATTTGCCTAAGATCATATAGTTGGGGAGACAAAATGAAGTTCTGCAGTCCATCTCATGTTTATAAGAAACTCTGATGGTGGAACAAGCACAAGGCCCACATAGACCGTCAACAAAAGCTGTTCAATGGCGTGGACTTTGAAAGCAAATGGTAAGGTCATTTTGTATTTGGTTGTATGAATTTTATAGCTTAGAGGTGGTTTTTCATATTTGTCATGTAAAGGGTAAAATTTTCATATGCCATCATAAAATCTCTAGCTGTGTATGATGAGAAAAATATACATAAGTCAGATGACTTGTCTGTCTGGCTTTTCTTATCAGCATGTGATACCAAGGCTAGATCTTTAAAATATAATGCTAAGATAAAAAAAGAAAATTATATATATGTATATAGATATAAATATCCATATATATATATATATATATATATCATAGTACCATTTATGTAAATCTAAAAATATATGCAATATAAAACCATAATATGTGTTTCACAAGTAGATACACAAACCCAAAAATGGATACATAGCAAACACATTAGAATAGTTTAAATAAAACAGGAGCAGAGCTTTACAGGGATCATTAATCATAGACTGAGATTTGTGATTAACTCAATTCCCTGCCCCCAAGGTCTGAGGCGAGGAGAAAGCATTTATCTATTTATCCATGCATGTACAGAGTCCTCTTATCTATGTATGCATTCATGCCAACCAGAGAAAGTGAGACTGTTTTCTATGTTGCTGATCCTCATTAGATTATTTTATTATATAATAATTATTAACCCTTGATAGCAGCAGTTCTCCCACACTTTGGGCTCAGGATACTTTACGTAAATTATTAAGGACTGTAAAGAGTTTACAGCCTAAAGAGATATGTCTATATCAATTTATGTCTATTGATACTTATCATATTAGAAATTAAGCCTAGGAATATTTAAATACTTATTAATTTAAAAATAACAGGGGCAACCTCATTACATGTTAATATAAATAACATATTTTTAATGAAAAATAATTATATTTTCCAAGACAGAAAAATCTAGCAAGAAGGGAGTCATTTTTACACACTTTTGCAAATATCTTTGATATTTGGATTAACTAAAGATAGTTGGATCCACATATCTGCTTCTGCATTCTATTTTTGCCATGTGTTGCTTTGGTCGAAAATATAAAGAAAATCTGGCCTCACACAGATGTGTAGTTAGAAAAAGAAAGAATGTTTTAATGGTCTTTCAGATAATTGTGGATTTTATTTTTTGATATGACACCAAAACTTGACAAGTTATTAATGGTTATTGCAGTGTGGAATCAGAAACTATATCAATGAACTTTTTGTACTGTGTTACATTAAAATTCACTGGTGTATGTTATATTTTGAATGGATCTTTTACACATGCATGCTTTGTAACAACATGCATTGATCATTTGAAAATTACAGGTTCACTGAGTTATGCAGATCTTCCAAATGTTGACACATTTCATTAATCAAGGTCAAAATATCACATTAGTTTATATCCACGTAATAAATGCAAATCTCATCCTAAAAGTCCCTTTTAAATTTGGGGAAGCTTCAAGCTCACAGTGGTAGATACAAATTTTTCCAAAATTTGAATTTTCATTTGAAGGCTTAAATGTTATCATTAGCACTTAATAGCAATTATTTTCCTTAAAGTGACATACCCACTTCATTCATTTTTTTAAAAAGATTTTATTTATTGATTTGAGAGAGAGAGCAAGAGTGGGGCGGCGGGGACAGAGCGCAGAGGAAGAGGGAGAAGCAGTATTCCCGCTGAGCAGGGAGCCTGAAGCTGAGCTACATCCCAAGACCCTGAGATCATGTCCTGAGCCAAAGGCAGATGCTTAACTGACTGAGCCACCCAGGTTCCCCCTGCCACTTCATTCATTTTTGATAAAATGATAGTTCGTAGACATTCGTTTAAGTAAAAGTGTTACTCAGCCTGGAACTCAAACAATGGCTTTTCCTATAGACAAATATTGTACTTTGGTATGCAGAAGATGTACTTAATATGTACAGAATATTTAAAAGACACGTAGTCAAGGGCTGAAATTTCATAAATTTTCACTGCTTTGTCAAGGACAGTCTTAAGTAAGACTTTTTTTTTTTTTTAACAGTGAATACATGGCAACAAAGAACACAATGTCTGATGCTATCTTCTTGATTCCTGCAAAGACACCAGCTGATTTCCCTACCACCGGGACATAGTAAATAGAAAATAACATCTTACCTTCATTATGAAAATAGTTTTGATGTCACCGGATCTGCTGGGGTCCAAAGACTGCACTGCTACTCTACAACATGAGATCTATTCAAACTCAGCACCTAAAGAATTTACATGCTAAATGTATCCTAAAATACCTAATGAAATCTGGATCAGGTACTTCCTGAGTTTCAAATAAGAATGAATCCAGAGTTTTCCAGACCATCTGTTCCTTAATTAATCTTGTTTGCCTTAGTAATGTTTGGAGCATTGATTTTTAAAAAGACAAACATTTAAGTGAATTTTCAGACTTTCTTAACTTCCTATTCCCAAGGACTTCACAGCTTCCCCAATCAGATTACCAGTTAAATCAGTGCATAATTCTTTTGCTTTATGGCTTATTCAGAAGGTGGTTCTGAGGCTGTTTCAGACCTGAGCTGGGTCACTGATCAATACTTAATCAACTCACACACTACAATTTACTAAATCGATTTTTTGGAGTTGTCCGTCTAATTCTGGTTCCCAGTCCACCCCTACCACACTGAAATCTGCAGAAACACAAGTATTTCTTGCCACAAGTATTCTAGTTCTTGCCCTTGAAACAGACTCACAGGCTCCTGAAATTGGTACTCTGAGGACATTTTGTCTGTTTCTGCACCCTCCTCCTCACCACCCACCCTTTCCTTTTAGTGGTTATGGAGTGTTCTTTTTTAGTATCAGCCAGGTAAGGAAAGTACGAGTGCCTTATAATGTATATAATACATCAAGAACATGAATAAATCCCAGCTCACATTTAGTCAGTGAACACTTCTTGATAGCCTCATGAAGACACTGGACTGATGGAGGGGATTTGGGAGTAGGAAGAAGAGCAACATTATAAAGAAGGTGAAGTTATCGTGCTTAGCCTCCATAAACTGAAAACGTGTTTAAGAGAAACAGCTCAGACTCATGTGAAAGGGCAATAATGAATGGAGCCTATATCCAAAGAGAAGTCAAATGAACAAAGCAAGTCAGTGCTGTTCCTACAACTCCAAACCCACTCCTGGTTGAATGGCCTTTACTTGATGTTCCTTCAACCTGCAAACTTCTTCCCACTTTATGCATCTCTCTGCTCAAATGTCACTTTAGCAGGGGGGACTTCACCCTATCTAAAATAAGATCCCCCATTATCTGTTTCCTTCCCTGTTTTATTTTTCATCACAGGAGCTATCACATCTGACATATTATATATTATTTCTTTGCTTGATATTGTCTGTTTCACTTCATTTCGGTGTAGGTTCCCAAGGGCAAGGACTTATTTGTTCACTGCTGTATCTCAGGGCCTAGATAGCTCTTGGTAGGTAATAGGACACAATAAGTATTTGCTGTTTGAATGAATAAATGAGTAAATGCTATAGAAGCTCAGAGTGGGGAGAAGTACCAGTACTACCAGTGGTACCTTTAGTACCAACAGTACCAGTGGTACTAACCAGGTGGTAAGGAAACATTTTGTAGTCTGAGGTTTGAGTTGGGCCTTGAAGGATGTTTCTCATCTGTAGGGCCAATGAGCAGAGTAGTCTACTTGTCTTATAGGACTCAAATGAGATGCCATCTTCTCAAGTAAGCCTTGTTGGGGCTCTAGGACTGGATGACTTGCCGCTGTTTTGGGTTCCCATAATTCTCCATGTTCTCCCCTATGGTGGAGTTCACTCTAGTGTATTTTATCTCCTATTTACTTGTCTGGCTACCCTAATAGAATACTAGCTCTGGGATGACAGGGGCAATGCCTTATTCATAGTTGTATATTCAGCCATAGCATACATCTTGCTACCCCCTAAAAATACTAGTTGACTGCATAATTTATTAAGCTAAGCAGCAAGCTCATGTAGAGGAGTGGGAAAACATAATATGGGCCAAACCATGGTTTGTGGAGCTGAGACATGGAATATGGGTTTTAAGCAGGGAGATGCTATGACAATCTATTGTCTTAGCAAGGTCAATATGAGCATGTGTCCATGATGAAGCAAGTGAAAAAACAATTAGTCCAAAAGACAAATTATAACCATATTGCAATGTTCTAGGCACAAAATAATAAAGGGCTGGACCAGCCTGGTAGCAATGAGAATGTTCATGAAGAAACACATGTAGCCAAATGTCACTGATTTGATGTTAAGAGCAGCCATGGAAGAGTGCACATCTTAAGCCTGGATGACTATGAAAGGCTGATGCAGTCACTCTAGCCCATGTTCCAAATCTTCAGCCTCTTAAGAAAAGAATTTTTGGCAAACTATTCACTGTAATGGCACAATTTCCTTATTTTAGTATACTTAATGGTAGACTCTGTCAGAGTTCATTTATACAACCTATACTCTGATAGTAAGCTTTTAAACAAAACTTAAAAATTCTAAGATTAAATTTCTTTCCTGACTGCCAACAGTTATCTATAAAAAGAAGTTAACTTGTAGGAGATACAGGTAAAGATAATAAAATATTAAATTTCATCAAATTCTTCTTTGGAAGTATCACAGAATTCGGAGCTTCAAGAAACCTCAAAGCAGCTAAAGCAAATAGGATTTCTTTCTCGTGAGAATTATCTAAAACTGCATATGGGCTCAGTGACTCATGGGCTAGGCTAACGCAGGGGGTAGAGGGATGGGAGCACAAGTACCAGATTTTTTCTCTTCCCGCCTTAGAGGTTTGGTCTGGTGCCTTCTTTTTTTGCAAATAAGAAAGTTGCAGTAAGCTGGAGGAAAGTGATGAGCTACCCAAGGTCACAGGGCTGATCCGAGGCATAATTAGATCTGGAACTCAGATCTCCTGACTTCCAGGAAAGAAGGCAGAGTGAAAAAAAAAATTAAAAACAGTACTTCTTAATAGGAATAGGTAAGCTTCAGAAACCAAGGAACAAATTTGGTCTTCTATATCTCCTCCCCAGCAGAGGAAAATAAGCAAAGAATAATCAGAAGTATTTTGGAGGTGATAATAGGATATAAAAAATCTGAAATGCTAGAAAATCCATAGGAAGAAGCGGTTCAAAGGTAAGGTCACAACTGATTTTATACCAATTTTCTCCTCTGAATCTGGATCTCTATCATTGTCATTTGTATTTTTCTAATCAAAAGCATATATAGTTTAGGATTAGGATATTAGACCTATCCTTTCCATGCTTGGTGCAGTTGTACTTTTCAGCTTCAGACATGAATAGATCCAGGGGTTCATATGACATCATCTTAATTTAGTCTTGTTTTTCCTTCTCTCATTTCTGCTTTTTTTCTTCTTTCAGTTTTTAGATCTCTTCACATGTTGGCATATTAGCCACTATCCTATCTTCTTAAGAACCACAGCCAAAGATCTGTTTTCAAAGTTGCAACAAATCCCTCCCAAATTGAATTTCATTGGCTTTTATTATGTCCTGGGGCCTTCTATGAACCAATTATTGTGATTAAAGGAGTGATAATTGACCAAACATGGGTCATGTACCCACAGACGGAATGAGTAGATGGGCCAACTGCATCCAAATTTCATGGACCTTAGTGAGAAAGAATAGTTTTCCTAGAGAAAAATCAGTGTGCTCTTAGCAAAAAGAGAAAAAATAGGTGTTGGGCGCACCTTGATGGCAGCTGTCCACTAGACCAACTAAGCCTAGTTCAAGTCAAAGTGGATTCTCTTGAAGGAAACGTGACTGGAATTGGGACTGGAATGTTTTCATGAAATGAAGCAACTATACTGGTTCTGTTCTACCTCTCTTCCTTCTTTTCTTTTCTCTGCATATCCTTTCTATTCTTTCTGAAATATTTGTTCAGCTTAAGCATAGTGTTTACTTTCTCCTAACTAGCCTGTCAGGGCTTCAACTTGGTAATAGCATCTCTCACTGTGCTCTTTCAGCTTCTGAACTGGCTGCTAATTGCCTCATTCTCATTAGTTTCCTAATTCCAAATTCCTAAGAAAGGAAACTGCTTCAAACCATTGCGTGCCCATCTCAAAGGTGATATGCCACAGGCTAGACATTACAATCTATGGATTGCCTACCAGTCCAGTGCTAGTTCTTATTCTAATCAGTTTAATGAGAGTGGGAAGAAAATGTTCTTAACCCTCTTGGCCAGATCATAGGCAGTCAAATTTCCTTTAGCAAAGTGAGCCAGAAGAACAGCATTTGTTACCACAGTACTGACCTAGTAACTTCACTTTCCTACTTTTCAAATCAATTACTTTACATCTTCTAGTACCATCTCATCACCCACTCTCACTGCATTCTTCCCTGGGAAAACATGCAATGAAAAGGGACTTACTTTATTTTCCCAACCCCAAATCCACCAACCCACATTCCTATCTAAGGCTGCACCCATCACTTGTGCTCTGAATCCTATCCCACTCCCCTTCCCAAGGATTTTCTTCTAACCATTATCAGTTTCCTAAAATATATTATGTATTTCTCTATGACTTTATTATCCGTGTCTTTCAATATATGTCTTTCCACTAGAAAATCAGGTCCTTGAAACAAGGATGTTGTGTTTAATTTAACACTATTCCCAGCACCTAGATTAGTGATCCACAATTAATTTTTGTTGTTGGACTAATTTGAGCGTGGCAGCTGCTCAATAAAAAGAACTTCTCTTTCTCTTGTTCCCTTCCTTTAAATTTATTCTGCATTTATTTGAGAATAATTTCTGTTTAGAGGAACTTTACTATAAACAAAATACAGATAAAAATCTATTTGATAGAAAAGCATCTTTATGTTGTTAATCTTGAAGATAACTGACACACTGATGTGTATATGTTTTCCAAAAAGATGTATGTGTTTTCCTCATGTATTTTTCAAAACCTGCATAGCTTAATCAGTAAGTACAGAATGCCCTCAAATTGAAGAGCTTTCTTTTATGTGTATTTCAGGAATAAAATATGAAATGAAATGAAAATGAAAAACTCTCCAGGAGCTTACAATCTAGTAAGATAACCAAAGTTATGTATGGAAGGATGGTTTTTGTACTTTGGCTTATAAAAGGAAAGATTTGAAATAATCTAAATCCTTATCCAAATACTAGTCAAATAAATTGTAATTGGTGAAGAAGACTATTGCAGCACTTCTGTAATAGCAAAAGACTAGGAAGAACCCAAATGCCCATTAATTGTGGACTATTTGAATAAGCCTAAAGTAACACCAATGAAATGAGTACCAGGCAGCTGTGATTACAAAGATATACCATTAAATGAGAAAAGCAATGTGTATAGTATGTGTATTCTATGCCATTTTATAGCTAAGGAATACAGGGACAATATATATACACACACAAGCACACACATTTATCTTTTTTAAGAAAATATCAAGATAAACCAAAAGCTAATAACAATGATTACCTTTAGGTGAAAATGGGAATTAGGTAAAGGGTTAGAGATGAAAGTTAGATTTTTCAAAATATTTTGTAGATTTTACTTTGGAAACAAATAAATGCTTTACATAATCCTAAAATAAAAAAACTTAAATACAGCACCCTAAAATTAGAAAGCTAAAAGAAAATAATAACCAATTTCTTTTTTTTAGTTTTCTGGCATAAACACCCAGGAAAGAGTTATTTCAAAGTGACTTTAAAATGGTAATTTTTCTGTATATCCTTGGTAGGATATAGTCTAAATAGGACATAAATAAATGCAAAAAAAAAAGTCTTCCAAATAATAAAAATTCTACTCAATAATCATAATATTAATATAACATATTGTTCCTCTGAAATTATTGTAAGATAAAACAAATAAATAATTATATTATTCCATTTAAGAGCCGAGGTTTTTGGTGAAGATGGAATAAGACAAATATAAATCAAATAAGTAAAAATCCTGTAACCAAAATTTGATTTGTAAATATTAGTATAGACTTCTCAACTATTTTCATAGCTTTGACTACTGAAAAGATCTAGAAACAATGGTCCACTCAGCAACTAGACTGGAGATTCTAAATACCATTCTCCATTAAAAGGAACTTTGGAGAAATGGCAGATTCCAGATGTAGGGCAGGAAATATACAAATATGAACATGGAGCATCTTTTTGCTCTCGCACGTCCTGAAAAGAACTCAGAAACTAAGTTGAAGATGTTCTCACCACCCAAAGACAGGATGAATTGAGCATAGAAAGAAAAAAATAATAGCAGTAGACTACAAACATAGTAAATATGTTTTAAAACCATAAAATAATACTTTTATAATACTTTTACAATAATACTTTTAAAAAGTCCATTGGTGAACTTCACCAGGTGTTGGTTTTCTCTTTTGCAAAGAGAATCTCTTAGGAATTAGCTCATTATTCTGATTGATAAAGGAAAGAATCAAGCATTTATATGCCTTTCCTGTAATTCACGGTAAGCAAGTAAATAGTTGATGTAGAAAAGCTGTCCTTTATAGAAAGAATTCCAGCTAATAAGTGAAGAAGTAATTATAAAATTGGATTATCTCAATTTTGTAACCCCTAATGAGATCATTGATTTAGGTAGGGATCATAAATATTTGCTAAAATGGCTAGGTGGAAATCTGATGAGATGAAAAAATTTGGCTGACATTACTTAAAAAATCAATGGATCAAAAAAGAGAGACAACTAAGCACAGGTCCTTCCTGATATGATGCAATAAGAAGTAGACAACCCTATCTCTGAGGTATTCCTGCAAAAAGGAAAAAAAATTAAATGTGATTCTGATCAATTTATAGAAATATAAGGGACTGAGGAACACTATAAATGACACCACAGGAACACAAATTAGCAAAATTCACAATATGAGATTTCTATAAGTTTTCTCAATAAATGCAAGAAAAACAAACAAAAAGATGAATCTATATATTAAAAGAACACTGGAGTTATAACAACAAAATGCAATATATAAGCCCTCTGGGATCCTCATTAAACATACCAACTGTTAAAAAGCAGAGAGAAAAAGATAGAATAGAATTAACATATCATATTCTCAATACCATTATTATTTTTTTTTCAGAAGTGATATTATGTTTGGGAACATGTTTTTTAAAAATCCAAAGAATCCTTATCTTGCACGAGTTCATAATGTAGTATTTACAAATAAGTGAGATGATGTTTGAGATTTACTTCAAAATAATCTAGCATGTAGAAGGGAAGGGAATGGTGATAGAAGGGGAGATGAAACAGATTGGCCTTATGTTGACATCTGTTGAAGCTGGGGGAAGGGAGCATGTCAATTCATAATAGTATTATCCCTACTTTTTATATGTTTGACAATTTCTATAACAAATATTTGAAAAAGTTATCTCAATATCTTTTTTTTTTTTTTTTTTTTTTTTTAAAGATTTTATTTATTTATTCGACAGAGAGAGAGACAGCCAGCGAGAGAGGGAACACAAGCAGGGGTAGTGGGAGAGGAAGAAGCAGGCTCATAGCGGAGGAGCCTGATGTGGGGCTCGATCCCAGAACGCCGGGATCACGCCCTGAGCCGAAGGCAGACGCTTAACCGCTGTGCCACCCAGGCGCCCCATTATCTCAATATCTTTATTCCATTTTCTTTCAGTTCTTTCTGGAAAACTATAACATGACTCATGGGCAATGAAAATCCCTTTTCAGAACAATATGAAATCTTAATGAATTCCACAAGCATTAAATCTTCTCTACCCTCCATCAGTTATTTTAAAAGAACACTATTTCACCCATCAACTGACATGAAATATTTATATAATAGACCCTTGACTAGAAGGTTTTGATTTCGCATGAAGGAAATACAATAATTTGAGTTAGAAAAAAATATGGATTTTTTTTTTAAAAACACAGATTGGTTTCCTCTAAGGTAACATCTATTAATTTGACTCTCAGTAGGACTAAGGTATATTTTACAATTTGCCAAACATCTGTCACTATATAGTGAGTAAAATTTTGATTTTTTTCCTGTACAATCAAAACAATAGACTGCCTTTCTTTAGACTGAAATCAATACCCTAAATCCTTCCAATCTTCTTTTTTTTTTTAAAGATTTTATTTATTTATTTGGGAGAGAGAGAGAGACGGAGGGAGCACAAGCAGGAGCAGCAGCAGAGGCAGAGGGAGAAGCAGACTCCCCACTGAGCAAGTGGCCTGATACGGGTCTCGATCCCAGAACCCTGGAACCTGAGCTGAAGGCAGCCACTTAACTGACTGAGCCACCCAGGTGCTCCCCAGTCGTATTTTCTACAATAAGTCTGTCACCTGTCCTATGCCTGAGTTGACAATGGCTTGGCCTTTCCCAACCAAATAGACTGACATCATCATCTTGAATCATGAAGATATCTCAACTCTCCTAGGTAAATATCAGAATAAAATGATTCAAAAGAATGAATGCACTGCAGCAACTAAGGGTAACTAAAACTTTTCACAGTTCCACATTTCTAGCAAGCAGAAAAATAAAGACAACACTTAACAAATAAAAGATGAAAAAGAAATGGGATGTTACCACCAATACGCTCAGAGCAACTCCTAAAAATTGCGTATGATGTCTGAATGAAGGCAGAGATATTTTTTTATATACGGAGATTATGTGCATGTACACATGTATATATGTTGTCATAGTACAGTCAGTATCACAGAATCCCTGAAAGTTCTGCCATGGTTTATGCTGAAAAATCTTAGAAAGGCAATGCCCCTATGCTACTCTATAAGCAATACAACACTATGTTGAATAGTCATAGATCCAGGGATCTGACTGCTTGGGTTGAATTACCAACTTTATATGAACTAACCATGTGGCTAGGGGTGTATTACTTATCTGTCCTAGGCTTCAGCCTTGTCACCTATGAAATGAAATTATTTAGCCTTGAGACATAATATCACCTTCTTGCCAGGTTTTTGTGAAGATTTTTTTGATGAACACTTACTGAATGAACCATGCACAGCATGGCCCTGTTAATGACGCCCTGCATTTGCTGCACAGTTACCAAAGGGCAAGGCCCCATCATGCTGGCATTTTAAGTCACTGTATTTGGGTTGAACCTCTTCTTGTCAACACAATATCTGTCATTGTCCAGTCCATCATCCATTGATTACTTTCTCCATGATAGCAGAATCCTGGCTTTTAGTGGGGCACATTGTCACCTGGAGTAAAAGACTACACTTCCCAATCTCCTTTGCTGCTGGGAGTGGCTACCCACCTATGTTTCAGACAATAAGAATCAACTGGAAGTGTATGGGACATCCAGGAAATTTTCTTGTAGGGGGTGTGTCAACTCTTCCTTCTTCCATCCTGCCTCCTGGAATGTGGATGTGATAGCTGGAGCTAGGTGCCACCTGGACCACAGAGCTATATCCTGAGGATGGCAGAGTAAATGGACAGGTGTCCAAAAACTGTGTAACTCTAAAGCTGCCTTACCAGCCCAGGACTTCTCACTTCCAGATCTTTTCATGGGGGTGATACATAAAGTTCTGGCTGATTTTTTTTTTTAAGATTGTATTTATTTATTTGAGAGGGAGAGAGAGAGAGCACGTGCAGGGTGGGGGTAGAGGGAGAAGCAGGCTCCCTGCTGAGCAGGAAGCCCAATGAGGGACTTGATCCAGGAACTCCAGGATCTTGACCCGAGCTGAAGGCAAGACGCTTTACCGACTGAGCTACCCAGGTGCCCCAAAGTTCTGGCTGATTTTAATCACAAGGTTTTGATTTGTTTCATTATTTTTGTTGTTGTTTTGTTTATTATGTGCAGTCAACCAAGCCCTTTAGATATGGTCAGAGACAACAAACATTGGCTGAAAAATACATTTCATTTGTCAATGTCTGTGCAAATCCATATGCAGGTGAGAGGAGAAACACAGACTTGCAGAAGATGCTTATCTGAGATCGTGACAGATTAAGAAAATATATCAACCAAGTAAAGAAATAAAGGCATACAATTTTGGGAGGATTATGAAAATCAATATATGGCTCTGAAGCATCGTTAATGTATTACAGTGTAAATAGTATACAGAGATTCTTAGGAGACTTCAGAGAAAAGCAGTGGATAAAGTGAGAAGAAATAACATCTGGAGATATTGTAAATGGCTCTGGAATGGGGAAAAGTTTATGCAATTTTTGGGGCATGAGAGTGAGCCAAAGTATTTTGGCTGCTGAGCACTGAAAGTCAGTAATGTATAATAAGTGAGAGCCACTACACCAAAATTGTTCCTAGAATGAATCCACTCTGAATTTAATATGGGAAACGTTCCCATCCATACTGAGAATTATTAATTTCATGGCAACCTTTCTTATTTTGTATGTTTCACCAGTTATGGGTCAAGGCATGCACACTGATTTATGTTCCAAGAAATTGTTGGTTTTCTCTTTTGCAAATGCAAACCTAATGCAATCAGCACTAAAAATCCTGTCATTCTGGTTGACCTGGAATTGTCTGTTAGAAGCTGATTGATGGGTCTCATGTGCTTTGTGTAACAGCCAGAAAATGCTAAAACACTTGCCTCCACATTGTGGCTGATGCATCTCTTCAATAGTTGATTTTTTAATAGATTTTTAATTGTACAAAATATCTCGTATGTATATGCAGCCCCTTGGTATTTTCTTATTATATTCCAACCAATAAAGAACCTCCAGCATTCATCTGGTGCAGCCCCTGGTTCAGGTAGAAGTCAAATTGAAAATGCTGGGTCTGGTGATTATCTATAAAGCTTTAAGGCAAAATTCCTCTAATACAGACCTCGTAACGAACTCAGTAGTCCAGTCTGTTATTTTACCGCTAAACTCGCTAGAAGTTCTTTATACAAAACTTATTGTTTTTTTTTTTAAAGATTTTATTTATTTGACAGAGAGAGAGTGAGAGTGAGTGCATGCACAAGCAGGGGGAGCGGCAGGCAGAGCTAGAGGGAGAAGGAGAAGCAGAGAGAAGGAGAGGGAAAAGCAGGCTCCCTGCTGAGCAGAAAGCCTGACATGGAGCTCAATCCCAGGACCCTGGGATCATGACCTGAGCCAAAGGCAGATGCTTAGCCAACTGAGCCACCCAGGCACCCCCTTTATAAAAATTTAAAAATATATACTGTTTTAATGTACTCCTTTCCTCTTGTTTGGTCTTCTGTGGACACAAGGAATAGCTGATCAGAGTCTTCATGAACAGCTCTTCTTATTCGTGAAAATAAACCGGGTCATCCTTGATCTTCTTAAATCTGAACAGCTTCAGTTCTTTTGACTTTTTCATATATCATTTGCATATTTGTGATTCTCTTCTCAGTATCTGTTCCAGTTTGTCCACATTCTTTTAAAGGTCTGATGCCTTACACTGGACACATTGATCTGATAAGCTCTGACTAATATGAAGTATGAAGAATGGTCATTTCCCACATATGACATAAACTTGAATATTTATAAATAAAAATTAAATATTTACAAAATATACAAGGGATATATATATATATATATATATATGTATATGGATTTTTCATCTTTAGCACACACATGTGCACACACACATGCACACAAACAAACTTACACACCATATGGTCAGTGATAGAGCCAAATTTATTTTCTATATACTTCTCTTTAGATAGTGGTTCCTGACCCACATCTGTGGGTGAGGGTTTAAGATTGATGGGTTTAAGAATACAATTGTGACTTCATCCCTTTTAACCTCTATTCTGGTTTTGTATGTGCCACCTGGGTATATTGTAATAAGAAAGTTGTGAGCAGTAGCTATGGTTTAGAAGTATTCAAACAAGTGTGGAAACTATTTCTAGGGAAAGATGGGGAATACATAATATAAAATTGGCCTTTGGGAAAGTCTGATAAATTATGGTGAAGAGCTCCAAGGTAATTGAACATTTACTATGTGCCCAGCACAGGGCTCACCTAAGTCTTGCAACAAGTGCAAGAGGTAGATACTTTACTTTATTTTATAGAGGAGAAAAATAAGTTACAAAGATGTTAAGCAATTTCTCTGAACTAAACATGATTACAGCAGACAGGATTTTGACCCATGATTGTCTGACTCCTGGACTTGAGCTTTTAATCACTACATTAAAGTACCTATAAATATGGATATGTCTAAGGAAAGGAGAATTTGGGTAAAATTTCTCAAATTAGAGAAACTGAGAAAATCTAGACAATCTATAAGAACCAACCAGTAGTATTTTCTTCATCATTTAAGAGTTTCCATAAAGTGCTTACCTTTAGCTTGAAATAGTTTTGGTATTAATTCTAGAAGGATGGTGTTCATAGGCCACTTGGTTATTGTTTCATTGGGAACAGTAACTGGTTTTTTAACATGAGAGTTGAAGTGTTTTTTATAATTAATGTGGATGTAGACTTAGAACTAGCCTAGAACCTAGAGCCAGGCAGAGTGGAGAATTAGTGCTATATAATTACAAACACTATTTTAAAAAGGTAGAAGGGTCTGCTTATAGACATGCAAAACCTATTTGGAATTTTATTTTTTTAAATGTTTCCCAGATGGTTTGGCAAAGGAAAAGTGTATCTAGAGAAAGGATTGGAACAAGTGAGGCCAGATGTTAACATAAAGTTAGGGATGTCAGATTTACCAAATAAAAACACAGGGTGCCCAGTTGAATTTGAATTTCAGATAGACAACAAATAATTTTTTAATGTAAGCATGTCCCAAATATTGCATGTATACTCAGATTTAAAAATTATTCATCATTTATCTGAAACTCAAGTTTAACTGGCTATCCTGTATTTTGTTTTGTCTGGCCACTCTACAGTAGATGAATCCAGACATGGGTATATGAGGGTTCATTTTTCTTCATTCAACTTTTCTATTAGTTTGAAAAACTTTTAAATAAAAATATTATATGCTTTCCATATATTTATAGTATTTAATCATACTGTCAGCCTTCTCCACAATAATGACAAATTCTGTTGTGTAGGAAAGGGAGAATGATTTACATTCTAAAACTGCATTTACTCCATAAATATACTGGGGTAGGAGTGGGAGGGATGAAATTGGCAAGAGGGATTCAGTTATATAGCAAGCAGTCTGACTTGAAAGATTTTTTTGTCCCCATGGGCTCGTGACTCTCCTTCCCTGTCCAGAGACAACAGGGCAGCTTGGGGGCACCAAGAAGGAAAATGCCTGAGGACTCCATCAGCACCAGATAAACCAAGCAGATCAAAATAAGGCTCTAAAAATTAAACTGCCCTCGGAATCACAACAAACAACTAAATCAAGATCCATTTAAGTGCTAAATCTAAACCTGCTAAAATAGGAAGATTTAAATAGGATCCAGAGTCTCCTAACATAATAAACAACATGGCCAGGGAACAATAAAAAAAAATCACCTGTCACACCAAGAACCAAGAAAATCACAACTTGAATGAGAATATAAATGGATTGACACCAACATCAATATGAGTCATGTGTTGGAATAATGTGATAAGGCTTTAAAGCAGCCATAATAAAAATGCTTGAATAATCACATATAAATTCTCCTGAAACAAATGAAAAAATTGAAAATCCTAACAAAGAGATAATGTCAATTCTCTTCAGGAATGTATTCTGTGTATTATTACACTGAATAGTATTATTAGTCTTTGAAGTAAATGTAATAACAGTACATTTAGCCAAAGTAATGTAATGTAGATTGCTTAATTAAGCACAATGAATGTCCAGTAAAAAAGAAATGATGTTTGGAAGGTCAAGCAAGGCATACAAGTTGTCTGTGCTTGTTTGGAATTCCTACTTTTAGAATAGTAGTGTAAGAAACAAAAGAAAGTCTTCAAAGTTATACTAATAAAGCAACTCAATTCCTACTTGCCTTAAGGCCATTGCTAAGAATTTAGAAAAAAGATCAAATGTCAGAAGTCTCTAACAAACTAAAGAGACTAGGCTTTCCAACTGTTGCTCTACAATGGGAATTGAAGCACCGTAGAGATATACAAATGATTCCCCCAAGTTATTTTTTGAACTCTTATGCCAAGTAGAAGTGAAATGTAATGTCAACATAGATGCAGTCTCCACATCCCCATCTGCTAAAGACATGTGCTATGACAGTTGAACTGAATCACAATTAGCCAACAGAAGTATTTGGTAACCACAGATGTGATTAAAACAAATATTTCCACTTTGGAAATTTTCCTAGCCCTAATAGACATTATAATAGCCATAATTCTAGCAGGAGTTTATTGTGCACTTACTATGTACCAGACACTGCATTAAGTATTTATTTGCATTATTTCATTTAATGCATAAAGCAACTCTCATGGTAAATATTATCCCTAATTTACATGAGGCCACACAGTTTGCTTAATGAAACCCCATTGGCTTAATTTAATTCCTTATATATTAAATCCAAATCTCTGATCACTCTATAACTGTATCCCTTCAGCTGAACATGATCCTACTTCCAAATCATGACAGCAGACCTTAAGGGGTCACTTGATGCTGCTAGCATTCACACTGCATTTCCCTAGGTCACTAACATTTCCATTTGAAGGCAACCGGCTACAACTTCTTAAACTTCCAACCCCTCCCTCCTATCCTCACTCTCAGCTGGCTACTTTGCTCCTTACTTTACTAAAAACATACAATCAGAAGAGAAATTCTGAATCTGCACACTTTGCCATCCCATCCATTACTACAGAAGAACTGTGTGTTCTGTGTTTCAGTGTTCCTATCTCAAATAATCCCTTTCCTTGTTCCTTAGACCTCATCCTCTCCTATTCATGGGCATCCTCCAGAAATTCTTCCATTTTGCCTGCTTTATTATTTTTCTTCCTTTCTACTGAATCATTCTTATCAGCATATGCAAATATACTATTATTCTCCCATCGGAATAAAAGAAAATAAACACAAAGGCAAAATTTCTCTTTCATCCCTAGCCACTGACCATATATTATTGTGTTCATAGCAAAATTCAAGATTTGTCCATACTTGCTCTCTCCATTTCTTCTCATTCTCTTTAAAACACACTCAATCCTTCCCCACTGAAAATGTTCTTGCTTAGGTCAAAGATGACCTTCACAGTGCTAAATTCAGTGGCCAATTCTTAACCCTGTTTGTACTGGCCTTCAGCAGCATTTAACACAGTGGATCACTTCCTCTCCTTGACATGCATTCCTCAGTTGGCTTCCAAAACACACTGTGGGTTTTCTTTCTACTTCTCTTGCTGCTTCCCCTCAGTCTCCTTTGCTGGTTCCCCCTCATGTATCCGACCTCTGAACATTATCAAATCCAAGGCTCAGGTCTCAGTTCTCTTCCATTCTCAATCTTTCCTCACTCCCTCAATGATCTCACCAAGTCTCTTGGTTCTAAATATCTTCTTTCTGCTAATGACTCCCAAATTCTTATCTCTAGGCTACATCACTCTCCTGAATTTCAGACTCAAATGTTCAACTGCCTACTCTCGCTTCCTTTTTGATATCTCAGAATTAGTATGTTCAAACGTCCAAAACCAAATTTCACTCTTATCATTATGCAATGTCTCTCTTTATCTCTAATAACATGTTTTGTTTTGAGATTTATTTCGCTTGAGATTTCTTATGATTGCTATTTGCACAATCTATTGAATTTATGAATCTAAAATGTGTCTCCTATAGACAGAATATAGTTAAATTTTAGTTAGTTAAATTTTATCTGTTTATTATTCAAACCGACAATCTCTGATAGGACTTTTGATAGACTATTAGTCCATTTTCTTTTAATGTAATTACTAATATAGTTGGATTTACATCTGCTGTTTAACTTTTGTCTTCTATTTATCTCATGTTTTTTTATTGTTGCTGTTACTTTATTTCTCCTGCACTGCTTTCTTTGTGTCTAGTGAATATTTTCTAGTGTCGTGTTTTAATTTCTCCAGTGATTTTTTTTTACTATATAATTTTTTGAGTTATTTCCTTAGTGGTTGCTCTAGGGCTTACCTTAATTAAGAACAGTTCCAGTTTTACACTAATTTAATTCCAGTGAGTTATAGAAATATTACTTCTATTTAGTCCTATTCACTTTCCCCCTTTTTGTGGTATTGTTGCTATAAGTATTACATCTATAAATGTTAGAAACCCATAACTACATTATTATAACTATTACTTTATGTAATTTTATGTCTTTTAAAGACACTAAGAGGAAAAAAGAATAGCAAGTATATACTCACAGCTTTCATTAACTTTCTTATTTATCATTTTCTCTTTTTTTTCCTGTAAACTTGAGTTACCATATGGAGTCATTTTCTAAGCCTGATACACATATCCATCTCCTTTATACTATTATTGGCAATTATATTACATTTTTATATGTTATAGGCCCCCAAATACATTATATACATGCTCTTTTATACAATTACTTTTTAAATCAGTTAAGAAAGAATATGTATTTATAGTGTCTATACTGGCATTTATAATTATACAACTATTTTTATTAGTGCTTTTTTTACGTGTATTTTTTTATTTAAATTCACTGAGCCAACTTATAGTACATCATTAGTTTCAGATGTAGTGTTCAATAATTTATCAGGTTCATAAAACATCCAGTGCTCATCACATCACGTGCCCTCCTTAATGCTCATCACCCAATTACCCCATTCCGCTGCCAACCTCCCCTCCGGCAACCCTCAGTTTGTTTCCTATAGTTGAGTTTCATGGTTTTTCTCCCTCTCTGACAACTTCCCATTCTGTTTTCCCTCCCTTTCCTTATGGTCTTCTGCCCTGTTTCTTATAATCTACATATGAGTGAACCCATATTTTCATGTGTATTTTAATTGCCATCTGGGACGTCACTTGCTTTCAACCTAAAGAACTTCCTCTACTATTTCTTCTAAGGAAAGTCTGCTAGGAGAAAATTTGCTTAGATTCTGTTTATCTGGGAATGTCTATTTCACGTCCATTTTTTAAAAATAGCTTTGCTGGATACAGGATTCCTAATTGATCATTTTTTCACTGAGCACTTCAAGCATATCATCCCACTGCCTTCTGGCCTCCTTTGTTTCTAGGTCAGCTGTTAATCTTATTGCAATTCCCTTGAAAGTGAGAAGTCATTTTCTCTTGCTGCTTTCAAGATTTTGTCTTTGTCTTTCAGTATTTCACTATGACATGTCTATTTTTATATTTCTTTGTATTTGTCCTACTTGGAGTTCATTGAGATTCTTGAGTGTATAAATTACATTTTAAAATAAATTTCATTAGTTTTTAGCCATTATTTTTTCAAATATTTCCCCTCTCCTTTTTCTCTCTCCTCTCCTTTTGGTATTCCCATTACATCAATGCTGGTCCACTTAATGGTGTCCCATATTTCTCTGAGGCCCACTTTTACTCTGGGATGACAGTTATGGTTTTGGCAAGGCTCTCTTTGTCTCTTTCTCTGACCACACCCAGTTGTCAAGCTCCACTAATCATAGGCTGATTGCTGAGTTGTTTTCAATAGTGTTTTGTGGCATAAATCACTTCCTAGACTATTCCAATCAAAGTTTGGCACCTTTAAAGAGACAGCTCTAAAAGTCAGTATGTGAGCTTTGTTCTGAGCCCAGGAGGGCTTTCCTAGCTGTCTCTTTTCCATCTCTCTGGAAAACTAACTGACCTACATAGAGCTTAGCCTTTATCACCCAAGAATCTATCAGTCTCCTCCTACTTGGAGGAATTTCACAACTTCTACTGTTTTTGAATGACCTTAGGTTTGAACTTCTCTACACTGTTGCAAAGGAAATCAATCCTTTTGGGAGTGATTTCAAGTTCTCTGTTTTATGGCCTGCTTTTCCTCCTAGGTAAAATCTGTGAGCCATGGCATTGATGTTGCGGGGGTGGAGGGGAGGCAATGATGCATGCCTGAGTGACTCTCCACTTTAGGAGCTGAGCACTCAGTAGATGAAGGGACAACAGCCCCACATCTGCTCAGCTTGCCTCTCTCAGCATGAAACTTCTAACCCACAAGACAATGAAAGAGTGATCAGAGTCCCCATACTCTCAGTGATGCCATGCTCAAGGTATAGCCTCCATCCCATGAGTGGGGGCTGGGAAGGAGAAGGAGCTGCCAGTGCTCAGCCATATTCACTTGGAACTTAGCCTCAGCAACAGGTAACTGGAAGCAGATGAGAAATGCTTAGGTATTGCTCCTCCTGAAAAGAAAGCCTTCCAACTAGGAGCTGACCAGAAAGTGCACCCTGTGTTCATGACAGTATCATTCTGGAGTTTCCATCTCACTGAGGTGGGAGGGAGTTGGGAGGGTGTGGGTCTTGGTTCAATTATCACAGACACTTGCAGTTCTTACCTAGTTTTGGTAGATTTTCTTTTTTTTTTTTAAAGATTTTATTTATTTATTCGACAGAGATAGAGACAGCCAGTGAGAGAGGGAACACAAGCAGGGGGAGTGGGAGAGGAAGAAGCAGGCTCATAGCGGAAGAGCCCGATGCGGGGCTCGAGCCCATAAGGCCGGGATCACGCCCTGAGCCGAAGGCAGACGCTTAACCGCTGTGCCACCCAGGCGCCCAGGTAGATTTTCTTAAATAAATGTGTCTTTGCTATATGTTCTTTGGGCCATTTCCAGAGACCTTAAATGGTTGATTGAAAAAATTTCACTAGTTTCCATATGGAGTGGATCTGTGGAACTCCTCACACTGTAATGCCAGAAGTGGAACTCTCCTATGGATCTGTGGAACTCCTCACACTGTAATGCCAGAAGTGGAACTCTCCTTCAAAGTAAGCGTTTAAAACATAAGTCAGATCATACCACCCCTCTGCTCAGAATCCTCCAATCTCTTCCTCTCCCGTAGCAGAAAAACTGAAGTCCCTACAATAGCTCATAGGACCCCGTGACCTGCTTTCCTCTCCCAACATCTTTGACCTCATTTTGTACTTTTCTCCCGCCTGTTTTCCTTATTCCAGCTACGCTGGCCTCCTTGGTATTCTCAAACACATTGGCAAACTTCTGCTACCAGGCTTTGCACTTGTTCTCTCTGCCCAGAATGCTCTTTCCTTAGATATCCACAAAGCTAACCCCCTCATCTCCTTCATGCAATTATTTAAATATCACCTTCTCAGTGAACTCTACCCTGACCAATTTATTTAATACTGTAATCCACTCCTGCCCCTCCCAGCATTCCCAATCCCCCTATCTTAAAAAATATATAGCATGTATACCTTTTAACATGTTATACAATTTGGTAATAAAGTTTAGTATTTAACTTTTATTGTCAGTCTCCTTTAGTAGCATGTAATAAGCTTCAGGAGGGCAAGGATTTTTGTCTTTTTTGTTCACTGTCTGATCATCTACAACAGTGCCTATTGCTAGCAAATGCTGAATTAATATTTGTTGAATGAGTACTGATTTGAAGAAATAGTGGAATTGGGATTTGATCAAGAGATCATGCTTTTAATCACAAACCAATGTTGAGACCACTTTCAGACATTAGGTCCTGCTTAAATAAAATTTATGAGCTCAAAGAATATTTTACAAATATTTATAAGCCTAATGAGTTATTTAGTGTTCATTTTTAGTGTGCTGGGAGAGCTTCAGATTACTGAAGTCGTTGGCAGGCATCCTTGCACAAATACAAAACATAAAATTTAGGAAACAAAAAGAAGAGAAATTTGAGGTCAGATTTTATAATCATCTATCAGAATTAAGTCTATAAAACCATGGGAACATAAGAACTAGAATGATCAGTAGGGGAAGAAAGGGATAAAGAAAGGGGGGGTAATCAGAAGGGGGAATGAAACATGAGAGACTATGGACTATGAGAAACAAACTGAGGGCTACAGAGGGGAGAAGGGTGGGGGAATGGGATAGACCGGTGATGGGTAGTAAGGAGGGCACATATTGCATGGTGCACTGGGTGTTATACACAACTAATGAATCATCGAGCCTTACATCGAAAACCGGGGATGTACTGTATGGTGACTAACATAATATAATAAAAAATCATTATTAATAAAAAAAAAAGTCTATAAAACCATGGAAAATCAGATTTTAGCCTATTTCAATTTTTAATTGGTATTTGAATTTGTTTCTGCAGAATTTCTTCAGTGATAAACTTGGATTTCATATCATCAATGAGGCTTCCTTCTAATGGGGATTTGTTTGGACAGCTTTTGTGAAACCTAACCATTTATTAGCTTAAAACTTTATGGCAGATGTCATCATCAGAAAGTATAAACTGAGGTCCAGTACCCTCTTTTGAAATGTATTACTCCAGACCTGGGAATAGAAAAGATGGTTGGCATTTGCTCTGTATAGCTGGGTCTTACTCTGGATGTTTAAAATAAAATTTATGGGCTGAAATAATGTTTTATAAATATTTGTTAATATGATGAGTTCTTGTAGCAAAATGAGGTATAATTTTCCAGGTCATCTTTTTTTCTTTTTTAAGACAAATATAAAATCTGCCCTCAAGTTCTCTCCTTGTTTTCCAAATATTGTGATTTTTATTTCTGCAAAGACTTCAGTTACCTGAAATACTCTAAGCACTTTAAAGATGAACATGAAAGAACTCATTATGTTGCAAACACCAATCTGCCTTCTTCCTTCTTGTTCACCCATAGTTTAGATCTCTGTCTAAAGCCTCTCTGCCCAAATTTGTCTACATAATTGTCCCTAAAGCCTAGATCATTGTGAACCTCTTCTTCCTGGGGAATTCTACTTTCTTAGAGATCCATGCAAATTTTGATAGCTGCTCTTCACACTGTTGAAAGACACTGACCAGATGCATTAACCTCTTCAGTACGTAGACTTTCAGTCTAGATCTGTATTCTTCAATCTTGGCTGTATATTAGAATAATAGCAGAGAGGTTTTTTTTATATGCTAATAGCCAGCCTGAAACTAATATAATACTGTATGTTAATTATACTTCAATAATGAACAAACAAACAAAAAAACTGATGGTTGAGTCCCACTCTTAGATTCTGGCTTAATTGATTAGAATAGGGATTGGCATAGATATATTTTAAAAACTCCCTGGTTGAATTTAATATGCAGCCAGAAATGAAACCCATATGTCTAAGAAATTAAGTCTTGCTGGGCCCCGAGGACCTATAATGTTGGAAATTACTCTTATCTTCCACATTTATACATTATCTTAGTGCAGCTTGAGTCAATAATTTTGATTCTGAAGACCTTAATAGAATGTCTGTAGTCTGTTAGACACTGCATTTTGCTAGCAATATGGAGCTGAATATATCTCCCACCTTCAGGTAGCTTTGAGCATAATTATAATAAAGGACAAGACAAACATTGACTAGAAAATCACAAGTGCAAAGAGTGACCACAGCAGACATTTATCCTTATAGGAAAAATAATTCCTCCTCACTTTACTTCTAGAACTTGCGTGTAGTGAGAGATGTACTTGATAGTATTCATTGGTTATTTGAATAATGTCAAGATACAAAAACTATTGAGTGACTGATTAAGGAAATATTTCAGTTAATAAATTTCCCCTTTCAATGAAAGTGCATTAGCAAAGATTGTTTCTCACTTTAATGTGACATGCTTTAATGAGACCTTCATTTCTTCTTATCACTCATCTACTTATATATGTGACTTGTATAAAAGAGATGGCAGGGCATCTGACTTCCAAAGAGATATTTGTCCTTAAAAATCTGTGGAGTATCAGAATTCAAAGATTGTCTGAAAGGAGAAGAAAAGTAGCAGGAGGTGAAAAGGGAATATATACTTCCTATCTACTCCTTGATCTTACCAAGCTTAGAGTGCTTGTACCATTACTTAGAATGGTCTCGTCCCAATCTTTGTGTAGCTGGCCCTTCTTGTCATTCAGATCACAGTTTAAACATTACTATATTTATATGTACCTGAAATTTTAATCTGGTCATCTTTTTTCTTCTTTAAGATGAATATAAAATCTGCCCTCAAGTTCTCTCCTTCTTGTTTTCCAAATATTGTGATTTGTATTTCTGCAAAGACTTCAGTTACCTGAAATACTCTAAGCACTTTAAAGATGAACATGAAAGAACTCATTATTGCAAATACCAATCTGCCTTCTTCCTTCTTGTTCACCCATAGTTTAGATCTCTGTCTAAAGCCTCTCTGCCCAAATTTGTCTACATGATTGTCCCTAAAGCCTAGATCATTGTGAACCTCTTCTTCTGGGAGAATTTTACTTTCTTAGTGATCCATGCAAATTATGATACCTGCTCTTCACTAAAGAACATTTCTTAAAATCAGGAATGGCAAAACACACAGACATGGAAATAACTGTCATGAAAGAAGAGGATTTTTATATTCATAGGTCCTTAGAAACAGGAGGCATGGCACACAGGGGAAGCACCAAGGTCAGTCATAACGCAGAGGGGTGAGGGAAAGTATGGGTCCAAACCTTTGTTGTCATTTTCACATGAAGAATGGGCCAGTAAGAAATCACTTGGTCTTGGGTGCTTTAGGGCAAAGGGATAGTGTCCTAGACCGCAGAAGCCTGATAAAAGGAAATGATGAGGATATGGACTCAGGATTGGTTGGTCTGTATATCAAGAGGATCTGCTGTCTCCAGGAATTAGTTCACACTAGGAGGGGCAGTCTCTCCAGGATTTGCAATGTTCCAAGATGCCAAACCATCAGAAAACACAGAAAATAAAAAGCATGAATATTATAATCACCTCCTCAAAGCAGCTTTCCCTGATCTCCTAAACTGAAGTGATTAGCACTCACATTCTATCCATCATTCTATTTTAACTACTCCAAAATACTTCCCTGATATTTTTTAATTTCTATAATAGTTTGTTTATTCTCTTCTACCATTAGAAGAATATTTTTCATCTTATCTACTTCTTTATCTTCAGTATTGGAAACAGGGATACATGTAAAATATTCATTAAATATTTGTTGAATTAAATATATGCTTTCCTTTCCTCTTAGATTTCCCATTTTCTTCCACTTCCTTTTCATTGTAGGTGTTATGAGAATCAGCACAAATTTAACACCATGATCATGGACTTCCTCTATTTTTAGAACCTTCAGAGTATTGTTCCTGGAGAACCACAAAGGTCAATGGTGTAAGGGCACATGGAGAGAAATGAGACAGAAGGTTTGCTGCACATAGAAGGCAAAGACTGATGAGCCTATTGATGGCAAAGGTATAGAAGGGATGGTAACAAAAGTAAAATGGCAGTTGTGTGTGTCACTTGAAAATTTTTATTTTATTTAAATTTAACTTGATCCATTCATTTTTATTCAAAAACTCCTTATTGTTTACCTTCCTCATGCCAGGAAAAAAATATCCTCTAATTTTTTTCAGAAAGAAACATCATTAAATTCTTCTCTGTATACTCTGTGCTGGGCAAGGGATACTGTTTGGGTCTCACATTAAAATAAAGAAGTAGAAAATTAAAGACAGTCCTAGAAGGCACAGAATGCATTCAAATACACTTAAGACAACTGCATATGTCAAAAGACATATTTAACCAATGGACTCAATATTCAAAAATTGAGGCCTTTAAATTTTCCTTCCCACCACATAATACATTCAATATATATTTGTTGAACGAATGAAATGTAGAAGAAAAGGAACAAAGATCTGACCAACACAAAATCCTTGTGGAGATAAATACCTTTTACTAAAACAGGGTTAATGAATATTAGGATTAATGCTGCAAAAAACACAGTGGTTCACTTTCTCTTAATTATTTTCAGTGGTAAAGAAGCTGATGATTAAGAAAATCATAGAACTTGGTTCCAACACATTCACAGTTAATTTTAGAATACAAATTACATAAATCATAGTCTTTACATTCAGCAAGTATATAAATAGGTCTAAATTCCCTGGGGAGTAAGGTAAGTGTTGCTGTTGTTGTTATGCCTAGGCGTGTGTGTGTGTGTGTATGTATGGGTGTGTGGGTGTGTGTGTGATTGTGTGTGTGTGTTTATGATTGGCTGCATAACAGATGTTGAGAAAAATGATGCCCAGAAAAAGGGAACTGAGTAATAGTTGTATAAACATCAGTAATACAAAGAAAGTAAAGAGAGAGAAAAAAGTAAAGCCCCAGCTTATAAACACAACCAGTCTAGATGAATGGCCTCACAGGGACTCACTCTAGTCAAGATGCACAGATCTGCTTCTAATAGGCCCCTTGGATACTGAGGGAAGGCCTCTGATGTATGAGCTGGTGCATCTTTATTTGCATATTAAATGCATAAATAACCAGCAGTGCAGGGAAGAGATAGGCGGACAAATAGGAGCACGACATTGAAAGGGCATATTCATCTAGTTTAAAAACTTATTGGAACACAACCAGACTCTAGTGCACACAGACAGATTCATCTTTTTGTAGTAGGGCCTGAATCCAAAACAAGAGCAATGTAACAGTCCTCACCTGACCAACACAGCAGATGTGGCTGGAAGATAACTTGTAGATCATTTGTGTGACTTTCTATCACTCACAGAGAATTAAGCTAAGGCAGGCCAAAGTGACTCAGATAACGTTAGCAAGTGTAAGTTACGCAACACGCTATGGCATATAAAGGATGAATGAGACATGGTACTATTAAAGGGGTTTGACATTTATAGGGGAAAGGGTACAGATGAATAGTGAAATTCTATATAACATGATGAGTGGAAAGATCCAGGTTTGTAAAGAACACTGTGGAAGCCCAAAGGAGGTGTAGCAAAGACATAGACTATATGGGAAGGAGGTTCTCTAGTACTCAGCTACAGGTAGTATAAATTCAATCTAAAACAGCTTTTCTCTGCCCACCCGTGATGGTGGGAAAGATTCACTCTATGCATTCATTAGTTCACTCTACACATTGCTTCTATGTCTGCATTTTGCTTCCTTTATAGTTAATAACCTAGTATGAGGTTGCCTATTTTATGACTGAATCAGAAACCCCATGGAAAGCTACCTTCAAAAACTTCTCAAGATTCCATGCAGGTTCTGCCATGAGGCAGCATGACATTTTCCCCCCACCCAGATTTCTAGGGCAGCCCTGGATGGGCCCCTGCCTCCAGTTCCTCCTGAAACAAGAGACTAGAGTCAGCATTTCTTTTAGGTAGGTAAATGAGATGTTTTCTTCTCTGCTTATAAAAAATAAAACAGGGTCATGGTTTTATAAAAAACACTTATTCACTCAAAGTTCAACAAACATTAACAGCCAAATCCTGTGTGAGTTTAAAGGTGTTCTGATCACCGATTCTGGTGTGTGGGAGGTTTCCCCACACCAACAAGCAATTCTTGGATGCCAGCTGGGTGTCTACAATTCAGCTGACACTATCAACTGGAGATAGCATCAGATTCCACCGGTTAGTGGCTCACTCCTACAAGACTGCCCCACACTTCAGATGTCAATTGCAAACCCAGATTATCATCTGAGCTTCTAACTAATCAGCTATACATTACCGGTCCCAACGACCCCCTCCTCAAGTTCAATTAATGTGCTAGAGTGGCTCAGAGAATTCAGGGAAACATTTTACTTACTAGATTACTGGTTTATTATAAAAGGATATAACCCTGGAATAGTCAGATGGAAAAGAGGTATAGGGCAATGATGTTGGAAGGGGTACAGAGTTTGTATGACCTCTCTGAGTGTGCCACTCTCCCCCTATGGCCACACATTCACCAACCCAGAAGCTCTCTAAACCCTATCTTCTTGGGTTTTTATGGAGGCTTCATTTGTTAGTCCTGATTACCCTGGAGTTTCTTGAGTGATGAGAGCAGTAAGGTGTCTTTTGTTTTGTCAATGAGTGACTTCAGAGAGCTCCTAAGGGTGGTTGCCAGAGGAGCCAATCATGTGATTAAAAGGGTTGGAACTTTCAGTCTCAACTTCCAGACTTCTGGGAGGGGGGGGAGGGGCTGGAAATTGAGTCTAATCACCAGTGGCCAGTGATTTAATCAATTATTATTATTATTATTATTATTATTATTATTAAATTTGAAAGAAAAAATTAGCAATTAAACCAGCAGAGTAATTTTAGGTAGTGATACGTATTGTAAAGGAAATCAAACAGGATTATGAGAGAGAAAGTGATTGGGAAAGTTACTTTACATTGAGTCATTGAGGAAGGCCTCTCAGAGATGTGCCATCTAAGCTGAGCAAAGCAGATCAGGGGAACAGCGTTCAAGGCAGAAAGAACTGTAGTGCAAAGGCTATGAGGCAGGATCATGCTTGAAATATTCCAAAAGAAAAGGCAGTCGGTGCAGCTAATCAAGGGGAAGAGTAAAAGGTAATGAAGTCGAAGAGGTAGGCAGAGGCGGGATCACAAAAGTCTGATAAGGACTAGAAATAGGTTCTTGCTTCTCTCAGTGAATGGAGCTTATACAGAGCACACGGCCTCACAAGGCATGGGTGGGTACTAGACAAGGAAGGTTAAATGCCACTTTGTTTCTCCAATCCTCAGTGGAGGAGAAAAGGGATAGTCCACAGGCAAGAAAGGGGAGTCAAAGAGTAAAGCTTCTCACTACTCCAGGCAGGGTACAAGCAGAGAGGGAGCAGGAATTGCTATGAGGGCTGTAGTTTCTCCAAGAGACTGGACCTTTCCTTGTCTGATAGAGGGAAGATCCGCAGTTTACCCGTGGGTCCACACGTAACAGCAAAAGTGTGGCCTGGATAGTAGCCTGTTGACTCAGGCTGTGCTGGAGAGAAGACTGAATCCCTCTACGAAGAAGGCAGGGCTCAGGGACAGAGCTGTCCTCATACAAGTAACTCACAACTTCTTTTAAAACACTATTTTCAAACTTCAGTCAAAGTATTTTCAAACTTCAGTATTATAATCAAATTGCTTCAGGCTTTGTATTTAAGGCTTATGAACTTCAATTAATTTAGGAGGTAAACGCCCTACCCCCTAAAAACTTTTACCATGTAATATTTATAACATTTATTTAAGGTAAGGATGCTCCAGATCCCATGAGCAAGGTAATCATATAATTTATCAAATAGGTCAGGATACTTCAGAGAACAAAAGGAGGTTTTTTTTTTTTTAAGATTTCCTTATTTCTTTAGAAAGAGAGATGGAGGGGGGAGAAGCAAAAGGAGAGGGAGAGAGAGAGAGAAAATCTCAAGCAGACTCCCCACTGAGCAAGTAGCCCAAGAAGCCCAAGGGTGGGGGCGGCAATCTCAACCCTGAGATCATGACCTGAGACAAAATCAAGTGTCAGATATTCAACTTAGTAAGCCACCCAGGTGTCCCAGAGGTGTTATTAATAATAATCTTAGAACAACAGTATAAACTAAGACTGTCTTGGACAATTTGGGAGTTATTAAGAAATTATCTACCCCTTTCTAAGACAAAGACCAAGGGAAGGACTTGAGATTTTATTTAAACGAGGTAGGAAATCATTAGTGGGTTTAATCAGGGAAATTACATTGTCTGATTTATATTTTCAAAAGATCTCTCTGACTTCCGTGTGGAGATTGGATTGTAGGGGCACAAAGAGAAATAGGGAACATTTTAGAAGGGTTTTTCAGTGGGCTAGGCATGAGATGATAGAGGTTTGAACAAGGGTGGGGCAGGTAAGACAGAGAGACAAAATAAGTAAAATAAATACTTTTGAGGTAGAGCTCATAGCACTTACCAGTGGATTAAAGTCTGGGGATGAAGGAGGATGGGGTCCAATAACACAAGTTACTGAACAGATGAAGTTGATATTTACTGAGATGGCAGTTTTCTTTATGTGTCAGCAAAAATATGTGTCATATCTTTAGCTTGATCAGGTACAAGTAAATAACAATAACAACAATAATAACTAACCTCTTTTGATTGCTTATGTCAGATACTGAGCACTTTACATGTATTGATTTAGTCCTCATAATAACCTATGAGGGAGATATGATCATTCTCAACCTTTTACAAATGAGTGAACTATAGCACAGAGAGATTAAGTAACTTAAGTCACACAGCTAATACATCACAGAGCCAGGTCTGGATTTTATTGATTTGGGAGCTCTGATTCCAGATTCTGCCTCTTAACCCCATGCCATACTGCCTGTTTGTTTGACCCCATGATTCCTAATTTAATCATTGGCCTCCTTTGTGGCATGCTGTTGGAAACAAGGGTCTCAAGTTACAGAGTATGATGAATTGGCTCATCTCCAAAATATTCACTGAGATTGGAACACATGCCCCCCTTCCCCAAAGATGTTCAGAAAGAAAGCCATTGAAATCAGAGGGTCGTGCGCTCATCCTAAATGGGACTGTGATTCCATGGAGTAAGCAAACATTAATCCTGTGTCTCCTGTAATTTATGAACTAGGAAGAGGCATGTTATCTTCCTCTGCCTCATTTTACCCATTTGAAGTAATGGGAAGTACTTTGCATTAATTATCTAGGAGGCAGCCTTGTGTGTACCATAGTTTAAAAGGCTGTTCTGGAGTCAGATTCCTGGGTTCAGATTCTAGCTCACCACTTCTTAGCTAGGTGTTTGGTATATTACTTAACCCCTTTCTATTTCCCCATCAGCGAAGTGAGAATAGGAACACTACACCAGAGACTGCCTCGTATTTTAAAAAATCCGTTTCCTTCTGGCTAAAGAGCTAGACTGTAGTTCCCACCTTCTCTCATGGTCTGGTGTAGCCAGATGATACTGGCTATTAGGAAAAGGGAGGAGTGATGGATGCCACCTTCAGATCTGGTCCATATACATCTTCTAAGTTATACTCTATGCTCTCTCTTTCCTGACTGCTGGGTGAATACAGAGGATTTAGCAGAGGACTCTGATACCCTAGGGGACTGCAGAGCCATAGACTAGAAGGGTCCAAGTGTCTGAATAACCTTGTGAAAGACCTCCTGCTAGGTAGGACTATCCGCTTACTCTTACTTACCAGAGTAAGCCTTTATTGTGTCAAACCACTGAGAGCTGAGAGTTTGTTTATTAGAGCAACTTGAATTAAAGGATTACTTCAAGCACTAAAGTATAAAGTATTGGTGTAAATGTGCTCTTAGAACATAGGAGAAAATGATTCTCTTTTCCAAATTCTTTGTTACAGCAAGAGGATAATGTAGACCTCATCTGAAATTGAAATTACGATTCTCCATGGAAGGCATCTTACTGTGATTGGCAACACACTATTTATACACAAAAACAGGTGTGAGTAGAAGATATAAAATGAGCAAAATAGCAAGGAGGTGAGCAAATGTGACCTAGGGAAATTCAAAAGACTGTACTCTGAAGATTTTTCTCATCCTTCCCAGAGTTCTCATGACCTTAGTTTGCAGGCAGGGCTGTAGGATCTGGGTAGCTCAGTCTCCCCAACATGCTTTCACAGCCTTGATAAAAACTTAAACCAATGGACTTATTACAACTATTGTTTTTCTTTGGGGTAGAGGTAGACTCATCAGTAGTACTCTGTGACTCCTATAGCAAGTAGGCAGAAGAAAAGATTTTAAAGAAAATTGATATCATATAGAATCAGAGATGTACATTTAGAAATGGAAGACATACATCTCTAAAGGCAGGAGAAACAAAAGGAAAAATGAATTTGTGGGACTTCATCAAGATAAAAACCTTCTGCACAGCCAAGGAAACAGTCAGAAAAACTAAGAGGCAGCCCACAGAATGGGAGATATTTGCAAATGACACTACAGATAAAAGACTAGTATCCAAGATCTACAAAGAACTTCTCAAACTCAATACACGAGAAACAAATAATCAAATCAAAAAATGGGCAGAAGATATGAACAGACACTTTTCCAATGAAGACATACAAATGGCTAATAGACATATGAAAAAATGTTCAAAATCATTAGCCATCAGGGAAATTTAAATCAAAACCACATTGAGATACCACCTTACGCCAGTTAGAATGGCAAAAATTGACAAGACAAGAAACAACAAATGTTGGAGAGGATGTGGAGAAAGGGGATCCCTCCTACATTGTTGGTGGGAATGCAAGTTGGTACAGCCACTCTGGAAAACAGTGTGGAGGTCCCTTAAAAAGTTAAAAATTGAGCTACCCTATGATCCAGCCATTTGCACTACTGGTGTTTACCCCAAAGATAAAGGCGTGAGTGAAGAAAGGGCCATATGCACCCCAATGTTCATAGCAGCAATGTCCACAATATGAAATCGATGGAAGACCGAGATGCCCCTTCAACAGATGACTGGATTAAGAAGTTGTGGTCCATATATACAATGGAATATTACTCAGCTATCAGAAAGAATGAGTTCTCAACATTTGCTGCAACATGGACGGCACTGGAGGAGATAATGTTAAGTGAAATAAGTCAAGCAGAGAAAGACAACTATCATATGATTTCTCTCATCTATGGAACATAAGAACTAGGATGATCGGTAGGGGAAAAAAGGGATAAAGAAAGGGGGGGTAATCAGAAGGGGGAATGAAACATGAGAGACTATGGACTATGAGAAACAAACTGAGGGCCTCAGAGGGGAGGGAAGTGGGGGAATGGGATAGGCTGGTGATGGGTAGTAAGGGGGCACATATTGCATGGTGCACTGGGTGTTATACACAACTAATGAATCATCGGAGTGCCCTTACAGGAGCTCGGGGATGTACTGTATGGTGACTAACATAATATAATAAAAAATAAAAAATAAAAAAAAAATAAAATGTAAAAAAAAAAAAGAAATAGGAAGATCGGTAGGAGAAGGAAGGGAAGAATGAAGGGGGGGTAAACAGAAGGGGGAATGAACCATGAGAGACTATGGACTCTGGGAAACAAAGTGAGGGCTTCAGTGGGGAGGGGGTGGGGGATTGGGATAGGCCAGTGATGGGTATTAAGGAGGGCACATATTGCATGGTGCACTGGGTGTTATATGCAAATAATGAATCATGGAACATTACATCAAAAACTAAGGATATACTGTATGGTGACTAATATAACATAATAAAAATTATTATAAAAAACAAAAACAAACAAACAAACAAAAAGAAATGGAAGTTATTCTTGAGGGATGCTTAGATTTTCCTCTGAAAATCTTTTATTATTGCTGTAAAGTTAAAGTCCCAGAGAAACTTCAGAGATTCAAAAGAACACTCAGCAAAGGATCAATTACAGTTCTACCCAATTGGAATATTTTGAACAAAATGAAGACTTAAGCAACTTGATAACTCACTTGTATATTTGCTTGCTTCTACACACCCTGCCAAGTTTTCTTTAGACTCTTCTTGGCAAATACATCTCTTGAAACTTGATGTTAATTTTTTCCAGTTCACCAACAGGATCTTAAGATGTTATGCTCCATCATCACCATCTTATATCTCTACTGTATCACAAATATTATTTTGTGATATAGCATTGTCAGCAGGTAACACTGCTTAGAGTGACACAGAGAATACTTCATGGGCGTCTAAAGTGGCCTTGTAGATAAATAAGTTTATCAGTTCAAAGATATTCATATCCCCACAGAAACGTCTCATCATTGGAAGTTTTCCAATGTCCCAAGTGTGTCTGAGATAGTAAGCACCCAAAGAAAATGCCCATTACAAAAGCTTATAACTATCATACAGATATAATCCTAAGGAAGCCATGGTCACTTGGCTCAGTCCCAGAGGGATTTTAAATTCAGAGATATGTAATCCCGACAGGACATCCAACAATTTCATACATATTTCAACATCTTTAAAGATGATATATTACATAAACAACAAAACTTAGTAAAATCCTCTCTTTTTCTATTTTATTATATCCTAAGGTCCTGGAAACCAACCGCTCACTTTCCTTCCCCAGAAGAATTGCTTATGCTTCCATATCATTCTATCATGCAGATTTCTTTCTTTACAAAGTTCATAATTTCTTCACAGAGCCCCCTAGCAAAAGATATGCCTTCATACAGACCTCTGGACACTAGTTCTCTTCTGTGCTCTTCTTTTCTGTAAAAAATCTACCTGCTTTGCTTTTGACCTTTCTATCCCATCCTCATTCCATCAATTTTGCATATAAAGCCTAAAGAATTGCCTGGAATTTGGGAAAATTTCCTCTATATTCAGGGAAAGTTAGGGAACTGAGCAGGCCAAACCAGAACCTTCCTCATATGCTAATTGCTTTTGTCCTATCACACCTATAAGTATAAGACTAGTCAAACAAAATCCTAAAAGTGTACATGTCTCCTGTATAGGCTCATTTCCAAAGAGCCTTCCAATTCAAAAGCAATGCTTTGAAGAAAACAGAGACAGCCATTTGCCTCTGGTAAATGATTCAAGAAAGTCCAACATGATAGCACCATTTCTCAAAGGCTTCGCATAGCTGAGCTTTAGGTAACATAAAAAGTCCCCGTCTGTCGCCTAGTAAAAGAAGAATAGCTTATTCTCCTACTGGGACTAAATTAAAAGATGCGGCTGTTTCATCATATTTAGCAGCACTCTTATAATGCACAAACGCTTCTGTGGCACTGATTAAAAGGAGAAAATGTCATCTGGCTTGTAGAAAGAATCTGTAAGTAGAACAAAAGTATTCTCACCCTTGACTAAACATTTACTGTCAACAATCTGTCTCCTGTATGTGCCCAGGAAAACAACACTCCCAAACACACACACATAAACACAAATGTTCTATTCACAATAAATCTGCTCTAAGAAACAATTATCTAGGAATAATTTTTCTTTCCCTTTTAAGTTAAATGCTTTACAAATGAACGTCAGGATTAAATGTGCCTCCTCCAGTAATGGAGGTCCACAGGCAACTTACGCTGCCAGTTTTCAAAAGAAAGAAAAAGAAAGAGGGATTATTTTCTTAGCCCTTATTACAGTCATTATCTTGGCCGTTATTTCCACAAATAGGTTTCATTTATCCAAAATTAACTGTCTAGAATCTTTACGCTTCACTTTGGTGAAGGGCACAAACCTCATTTTCCTTGTGTGTGTATAATATCCTTGCTGTGGACAAGAAATCTCTCTGCACCTTGATCTTCAAAAACTGAAATGAATTCATCCAACATAGCCATTAGTTATAACACGACTTCTCTTTCTTGGATTTTAAGTCTTATTTAAGTGAGATCCAAATGTTGGAAACCTTGGATAAAAGACTTCTGTCTTCCTTAGGAAAATTAAACAAAATATTTATTTAAACAATAGATAAAACATTTTTTTTGTTTTACTTCCTGTGCTGTTAATACCTCCAAAAGGGAGAAATACCAACCTAAAGTATGTTAACATTATTTACACAATGTTAAATGTCAATTATATCTCAATAAAGCTAGAAAAAATATGTTAATGTTTTTGTTATTTAAGAAATTGTTACTACAATTTACAATTATAATTATTTCACTTTAAGCCTTACCCATTTTTGAAATGTTTTCTTTGTGAAATAAGTTAGGAAAGAAACAGAAAAGATTATGATAAATGCATTTAATAAACACTCCTCTAATTTCCTTATTTTCCAATGTCTTGAAACTGTATTCTAAATCTTACTCATTCCTATTAATATTAACTATCCCTATATTAAGTGGGGGAAGTTATTTGTTAAAGGTAAAAGAGAAAAATCTAATTATATATTATACTTAATAATTTCTTAATTTTGAGGTTTGCTACTCTGTAACCTATTTCATATACTGTTTAAAATTTCTCATTTTTATGGGTCTTTTAAATCACATTGTCTGATCTATTTTTGTTTCTTAGAAAGGAGGGCTTTTACCCACTTAATTTATTATTTATTGCCCAGTATGGCAAAACCACACCTACAGATGCTTAATAAAATTATCTAAAGATAAATCACAAACCTTACATTCTGCTCTCATTGTAATGAAATTAATATAAAAACAAAATTGGGTTATCCTTGTAAGTCCTATATTTGGAGTTGAGCGAGGCTCACATTAGAATAATGGAGACAGTCTGGAGCCTCACATTGCAAAGAAGAGGGAGGTTTGGAAGCAATCCCAAAGGAAAATGATAAACATGTTCAATTATTGAAAAATACATCAGATGGGGAAAGCAACTGCTCTTGCTTAGCTTAGAAAAGAGAGTTTCTTCACACATGGTTCCCAAGCACATGAAGTGTTGTTATTAAGAGGAAGATAATTAGCTATTCTCTTTCTCTGTCTCTCTAATTAGAACAGATGCACAAAAATATTTGTAGAAAACAATTGTATATAAATTTTTTTAATTGTTTGAATATTTGGGGCAAAAGCTGAGTTAGGTTAGATGTGTCAAGAAGAAGGGTAGGAAATAAAGCTGGCCTTATGAAAATATCAAATAAGAGACTTGTCTCTATTCTTTGGCTTTTTGTGCTTCTATACCAACTCAGTAACCCTCATCTCCCATTCTGCAAGGCATCAAATACCCTTGTTATTTTTTTCTCCATCCCTATCAAATCTATCTCAGTACAAAATCTGATAAAGTAATACATATTATGGTAAGTAACTTAGATTTTTAACACTTAAACATATCACTCCCCAATTCAACACAATAAATATATTTGGAGCTCCCACTGAGTATTAGGCTTTTCATCTTTTTTTTTTTTTTAAGATTTTATTTATTTATTTTAGAGACAGAGAGAGAGAGCACACAAGCAAGGAGAGGAGCAGAGGGAGAGGGAGAGAGAGGGGAAAAAATCTCAAGCAGACTCCTCACTGAGCATGGAGACTGACACTGGGCTTGATCTCACAACCCTGAAATCATGACCTGAACCAAAACCAATAGTCAGATGCTCAACCAACTGAGCCACCCAGGTGCCCGGATATTAGGTTCCTTATATACTATTTATGAGAGTCTAAATTGGTATAACCTCTTTTAAAAGCAATTTGACATTTTTAGTAAAGGTGAAGATATGTAAACTATAAACCAGCAGTTCCATTCTTATATGCATATCCAAAAGAAAAATCACAAGAATATACATAGCAGCACTGTTTATATTATCAAAACAATGGGAAAAAAACCCAAATATCCATTAATGGAAAAATGGATAAATAAATCATGGTATATTTATATGATGAAGTAACATGGCAGTGAAAATGACTCATCCGTAGCTAAATGATATGGATGAATCTTACAAACATAATATTGAGTCAAGAAGTCAGAGAAGTAATCACATTATAAAAATTTATTAATATAAAAATATTTTAACTAAAATATGTCTGAGAATACTTGCATATATAGTAAAAAGAAGAACTCCAAATTTAGGATTATTGTTACTTTAGGTGGAAGGAGATGAAATGGGATTAAGTAGTGGCCCAAAGAAGACCTCAAAGATATTTGCAAAGTAATTTATATCTCTTAAATCTATGGCCAGTACACATATGTTAATTTTATTGTTATTCTTAATATTTTACACACACGTGCAATATTCTTTTCTTGTTATTAAATATTTAATTTTTAAAAGTAAAAAAAAAAAGTTGAGTTTCCTTGCACCATTATAATTTCTACAGGTGATTATTTTATTGTTTTGAAGAGTGAATTTTCTGGGGCCAAATATATCATGGGAAGTTTTAGACATTATTCTTTTTACCTTACTTTTAATGTAGTTTATCCCTCTTTCACAGCTGAAAAAACAGATCCACACTGTAATTTATGGTCCCATGGTCTTCTGGATGAGACAAGGTGGGTGAGAATTTGAAACAATGTCTCTCTGGTTCCCAAGTCTGGGCTCTTTCTGCTCCACCAAATGCTACAAAATGTTCCCCCCACATATTACCTCATTTAAAACTCCCAATAGCTCTCTAGGGGAGGTATTGTTACCTTCATTTTTAAGATGAGAAAACTTAGAAGAATTAAATGCCTTTCCGATAGTCTTGGCATACAAGAACTTAAATCCAAGTCTTCTCACGCATAAATTCAGTGATTTAATAACCAAAACATTGTCATGGTCCCAATGATAAATCCTAGAATAATTGGGGTAGGTGGAGGATTTAAATTAACTTTCAATACATAATAGAACCACCAGAGTGTCGATAAAAATCTTTTCATTTTCTTTCCTCTAATATAAATAACTAAAGTAATATTTACCAAGAAATATTTTATATTCTGGTAGCTTCAGAAGTGCTGACTAATTTTTCTAGATCCCAGATTCCTAATTCTCATGTTCTAGTTCCTAGAACGGGAAACGTGGGCAGAGAGGTCAAATGATGGATTCAAGATCATGGAAAGTTCTCAGCAGTTATACCTTCTGACTGTCAAGTTCAAGCTCTCATAATCTAAATTGATTTTGCTTAGCAGTGAAACTCCTGCTTATTACTTCATGTCCACCTCAACATCTGTCTTATTTATTTCATCCCACAAGGACTCTAGTACTTTGTTCTGTCTTCCTTAAGAGACGTGATATCTGATGGCCAGAGAGTCAAGAGTAAAAAGTGCACACTTTACAATGGAATGCCATTTTGATTCCACTTGAACAGTGGGATTTTGCAAAAGCTTGTCACTACTGTGACTCTTACTTTCTAATAATTTATTTTTAACCCAAAATAATTTATGTAAAAAAATAAATAGGGGTTCCAGTTCAAAATGGTGATGTGGGATGATCCTAAACTCACTTCCTTGCATGCACACACCAAATTTACAGCTATATATGGGACAATTCCCTCTGGAGGGAAAAGAAAACACCTAAAAATCTGGAGGAGTGACCCCTTCACTCTCGGCATATAAAAGGGAAACCACATCAAAGCAAGAAGGAAAGGCGGAGACACAGTCTTGCCATAAGCCCCAGTGCTCATGTGGCAATTCACATTTGGGAGCAAACTCAAAACCAGGAGTTTCTACCTGAGGAGTGAAGGGTTCATACCCTACATGAGGCACCACAACTTTTAAGACTGGCACCTGAGAGACAAGTCTCCAAAACATCTGGCTTTGAAGACCAATGAGGCTTGTGCTCACGAGACCCATGGGGCTGTGGTAAACTCTGGAATGGCTCTTAAAGGGCTCACCCACACACAGAGTCACCTGCTCCAGGGCCCAGTACTGAAGCAGCCTTTTAAAAGAGCCCAGACTTTGTGTGAAAGAGTCTCATTTCTTAATTTTGAGGCATTGGTCTGAGGGGCAGGGGCCTGCTGAGACATTCTTCAGGAATGGAGGCTGGTAGGTGCCATCTACCTGCTCTCCTTCTCCCTGCCTTGCTAAAACAAACCAGTGGGCACTATCTTTTTTTTTTTCTTTTCCTTTTTTTCTTTTTAAAAGATGTTATTTATTTGAAAGAGAGCAAGTGGGGTAGGGGGTGGGAGGTGGGGAGGAGCACAGGGAGAAGGACAAGCAGACTCTGTGCTGAATGTGGAGCCTGATGGGGTACATGATCCCATGACCCTGAGATCATGATCTGAGCTGAAGGCAGACACTCAACTGACTGAGCTACCCAGGTGCCCCTAGAGCTGCAGCCCCAGGGGTAGGCTTCTAATTAACATATACTTAAGGGCCAAGTATAAACCTTTCTCTCTGGAACATTGGTCACTTCAAGTCAGAAAATGGTAAACTTTAAAATTTAGGAGATTTCAATCAGTGGTTCTCTTTTAATTTTATTTAATATGTATAAATGTGGAGGAATTTGTGGTTTTGTGTTTATAGTTCTAGGAAGCAGGAAAGGCATATTGTGGGGACTGGAGTGTGGAGACATATGGAGATGGCAGAAGCAGAAAGTTCATGAGAATTTTTTTACTTGATTGGGAAAGTCAGAATATAAACCTCTATCAATTGATCAACTGATCAATTCATTGATATATATGTTCATGTACAAATATAAAATTTGTGTTCATAAAGGAGTACCTACAGACATGTACTAACAGATAGTAGAAGACGCAAAACAGATCTCTCATTTTAAACCCTGCAATTTAAATCTAAATAAAAATGCTGCTTGAGTTAGTCTGGAATCTAGTATTTACATTAGACTTTATTCTAAATGTCGCATATTATGAAGTCTGGGCTGTTATTCTAATGTTAATGATAGCAAAATTTTGAATGAGATACATAACAAGTGCTTAGTGCGTTTTACATACATTCTCTTATTTAACCCTCAAAACTTTCATAGGAGATAAGTATTGCTATTACCCTCAGCATTTATTCAACAGAGGAAACTGAAGCTTGGAGAGGTTAAACGCCCAAGGTTACAGAGCTTGCAAGTGGTGGAATCTAGATTCAAATTTACGTCCTCCGGCCTTTCAGTTGCTTTTCTTCTCAGTTGTACCATGCTGCCCCAATAGCACTGAACTTCTCCTTTAACAACCAACAATTTGATTCCATTCTGGTAAGCCTAATGTTTTCCTGTTTCCAGGTGGAATAGGCTGTACTATGTATTTTCTAGG
>NW_024425119.1:23755481-23795075 GCF_017311325.1 Ursus maritimus
GAAAGAATAGTGGTGTTAGGGAAGAGAAGTACCTCTGCCTTCTGAGAAACTGCTCAGAAATTTTCCAGACCATGTCACAGAAATAGTTTAACCCCAGACGCAAGACATTTAGGTGAGCCAGGATGGAGTGTTCTGTGAGAGGAAAGGGTCAGGAAAATATTTCATCTCTTAGATACAGTCATTGTCCTTTATGTGTCCTTTGGCCTGAGAGAGCACAGAACAATAAGGTCAGCCAAACAGATGTGAGGGCAAAGCTCACCATGTGCTAGCTTTCTTCAGACACTATTATGAACATCAAAGACAGCTTTGAAGTTCAAAAGGAAAAGTCATAAAGACAGCCTGAGGGTCTGTGAACCTGTGAAGGGCACTATTTCCTTGGCAAGAATGCTAGGTTTTGCAGGGAGGAATAAAGAGTATAAAGAGACAGGTTATTGAAAAAACTGAGCATTTTAGCTTCACTGATCATCCCATGAAATGGTAAACTCCATGAAGACAGCCAGTTTTTTACTATACTTAATGCTTAGATCAGAGCACGTAGTATATAGATAGTAATTCATCCATATATTCAATTTTATATATATATTAATATGGATTGATTGAATGATTGATAGAATACCTATTATGTGCTTCTGTTCTAAGTGCTAGAGATATGGAAGTGGATGAACCAAATTCCATGCTCATGAAATTAACAGATCAATGTAAATATACACTATGTTAGGTGGTATAAGTGCTAATAAGAAAATTAAAACAGAGTAAGAAGAAAGAGAATAAAGTTAACAGACTGGGGAGCTAGATAGAGATAAAAGTGTGGTCAATAAAAATGTCTCACTAAGGGCCATTTAAACAAAGAGGTCTGAAGGAATTGAAGGAGTGACCATGCAGATATGGAACAATAATCTAACATAATCAATTAATGATTTTAACTTCATAATCCCAATGTCTCCAACTCCTATTTGCTTGAGTGTAGGATGTCCAGAGTCTCCCTTCTGGGAGTATCTAGGAATCACCAGGTTCATTGTCACATGTTCTTGAATTAGACTTGGTAACCGGTTTAAAAGCCTGCTCCATACATGTAACCACATAGTATTGGTTTTGATGTCAACTAGTGAGTACATTTCCTTTTCTATTTGTTGATCATTTTCCTAAAAGGTAAACAGTAATAAGAGACTATTTCCCATTTCTTACATCTAAGGGAGTTTTTATGACATTACATATAATTGAAAAGAAATTTGAAGTTTCTACTTCAATTTGAACTGTTTAAATCTGTCCTAATGGAGTACTAGAGAAGTTTTAAGTCATATATTTACTCATGTGGGTAATTCAGGTATTGGACAATGCTTATTGGCTGCCATTGACCAGGCATTTAATTATGTGCTGATTTTTGACACAACTTCACTCTAAGGGTCAGAAGTACAATGCCCTAGGACATGAGAGTATTAGCAATAGTAATAGTTGGAGTCATCACAGGAGTGGCCAACCTGGAGAATCGAGTGGTCAAGTTCTACATAACTTTTCTGAAAACATGTATTCATTGGTATGATCAATCTTTATTTGATTCAAATCTAGCAAATATTTATTTAGCACTTTCTCTATGCAAGACCTTATGCCAACTGTCTGAAGGGTTTGTAATTTTAAAGAATGAAACATTTGATCTCACTGTACACTCTGGCTGCTGCTACTGTCCTTTCACAGAGCTTATTCATGCCATGGATTTTATAAAGGCAATGCAAATGTGTTGTTTGAATTATGTGAACAGTTGCACTAAAACATTGGAATTGTTGTTGACAATTAGCCCTTAATAGACTAATTTCCAATTCTCTTCTTTACTCTAGTGTTGAATGTTTCCACATTATACTTGACCAAAATTCTAAATTCAATAGCTTTTCCCTTCAAGTGGCATGCTTTTTAGATGCATTTAGCTATAAGAGAATGTATAAAAGTTGATGTATAAATTGATTGGCACACAAGATTTTTTTTTCCTTTACTTAAATATTCAAGAAATACTATTTAGGAAGAATTTTCCAGAATTTAGTTGATAGGCACATGATATCAACAGCTCATCTCAATGTTTCTCATTTTCAAATGATAAGCAGATGAAGAAAACATTTAAATGTAAGGACTCCCTTTCCAATAGTGAGAAGATATGGTTCCCAGGCATACCTCATTTGTGGAAAGTTGTGTGGGAGATTGGGAGACATTGATGTTTCACAGCATGTTTATAAAGAATTGGTTTCTGTTAACAAGAAAGGTTAATGTACAACAGATAACACTGATATATTTCATGATTACTCAGTGGCTCAGCCTTACTTCCAGACAGTCAAAACCCTGTGTCTGCCTTATGAGAGGCAGGTTTCTATAGTAGGCTACTATGATAAGGATTCACTTATAGAACTCATTCTAGAAACAAGGTGGCTACAGTTCCCAGGGCATTGTACAGGAGAGGAGAGAGCTGCACAGACGGGATTCTGAAAGACTACAGAAAGTCCCTGTCAAGTATTCAGCTGAGTACTGATTAAACATAGGTATGAAGAAACTATCCATACTGGATAAAGATCCAGTAAAAATCACTAGAGGAACAGTGTCTGAAGCTCACAAAGGGGCAGGAATAGTGCCTAATCCCAATAGACAAGATGGAAAACTTTATAATTCATGGGGATTGAATTAGAATACTAATAAAAATTTTAGCTTAAAAGTAGAGAAAATAATTAACCTTACATTAAACATTGCTTTGGTCCCTCTTAACAAAATTTAAAGGAATGGTCCAAAAGGATCATCTATTTCCAAGTAACTTAACCATGATCCAGAACAAAGCTCAATAATAACTATAGGAACACAAAAATATCCAATACCCAACAAAACAATCTATCATATAACCAAAACTTATAGGGCATGAAGAAGAGGAAAATAAAATGCATAATAAGAAGAAAAATCAATCAAAACTGACTCAGAAAGACACAAGTAATAGAACTAGTAGACAAGGGCATTAAATCAGTAATTATAATGATATTTCATATGTTCAAAAAGCTAGTAGAAAAGCTGAATATGTTACATAAAGATATGGAACATATAAAAAAGACAAAAACTGAAATTTCAGAGATGAAATCTCTGTTAATATAAAAAACATACTGGGTGAGATTAAGAGCAGATCAGACACTTCAGAAGCAAAGCTTAGTGAACTCAAAGACATAGAGACTCTCCAAAATGAAACACAATGAAAACTATTTCAAGTATCCAAATATATAGAAAGAGTGAGTCTTCAATGGAGTGGGGGTAAATATTTGGGGAAAAAAATGGTCAAAATTTTTCTGAATTTGATACAAACTATAAATATATAGATTTAAGTACCTCAACAAACTTCTAGCATAATAGCAAGAAGAAAACTATACCACCAACAACAAAAAAATCATAACAAAATTCCTTAAAGACAAAGAGAAAAATCTTAAAAAATTTTAAATCTTAAAAGCCACAGAGGAGGAAGGGGAATTATATGGTATATACAGAAGAACAAAAATGAAAGAGATAGCAGATTTCTCATTGAAACCATGTAAGTTAGGAAATACTGGAGTAACATCTTTAAAGTACTGAGAGGAAAAAAAGTTGTCAACCTAGAATTTTTCACCCAATGAAAATCTTTTAGAAACAAAGATGAAATAAATGCTTTTTTTAACATATAAAAGGAGAAAATAATAACAACCTGACAATATAACTACAAATATGTTAAAGGAAATCCTTTAAGCAGAATAAAATAATACCTGGTAAAAACTTGGACCTGTAAAAAGAATAAAGAACATCAGACATGGTAACTACCTTGGGAAATATAAAGAACTTTTTTCTTATTATTTAAATCTCTTTAAAAGTTAATTAACAGATTGAAGCAAAAATATTAATAATGCATTATAGAGTTTATAACACATATAGAAGTAAAATGTATGACAGCAATAGCACAGAGAGAGGAGAAATGAAAGTGTGTTTTGTAAGAATCTTATAATGTACTTGAAGTTAATGCTTAAAGTTAGACTGATAAAGATGTATACCATAAACCTTAAAGCAACAACTAAATTAATGCACAACATTAGTCATAGTTAATATGCCAACAAAGCAGATGAAATGGAATCATATAAAAATACTCAACTCAAAACTGTTTGAAAGAAAGAGAGAAAATGGAATAAAGAATACATGAGACAAACAGAAAATAAATAGCAAATAAAATAATAACATGGAATGTAAAGGGTCTGAACCATCAATTAAAGGCAGAACTTATTAGGTAAAACAGACCCAACTGTACGGTTTGGTATGAGAGTTACAAATAAGTTAAATGTAAAGGAAAATGATATAATTTGAATCAAAAGAAAGTTGTAGTGGCTACATTAACATCAGAGCAAACAACAGTACCACCAATAAAGAGAGGCATTTCTTGATAAAGGGGTCAATTCATCAACAGGACATCATAATCCCAAACATTTAGACACCTAATATCAGACTTCCAAAATATGTGAAGCAAAATGGTTATAACTGCAAGGTCAAATAAATAAATCTACAACTACAACTGATATCACTTATAAGCTTTAATAGTTTTTTTGTGGGTTACTTAGGTAGTGGGTCAGTTGATTTTTGACAAATATGTAAAGGCAATCTAGTGGATAAAGGGAAGACTTTCCAACAAATGATGTTGGAATAATTGAATATTCACATGCAAAAGAGAAACTTTGGCCCAGTCCTCACACAATATGCAAAAAACCAAAAGCACAGTCCATAAAAGAAAGAAAGTTGATAAATGAGACTTTATCAAAATTAAGAACTTTTACTCTTTGAAAGACACTATTAAGAGAACAAAAAGATAAGTTGCAGACTGGGTGAAAATATCTTCAGATCACATATTTGATAAGAAACTTGTATCCCAAATATATAAGAAATTCTCTAATCTCAATAGTAAGAAAACAAGCAACACGATGTTTTAAAAAATGGGCAAAATATTCGAATAGACATTCATCAAAGATCTATAAGTGGCAAATAAGCATATGAAAAAATGCTCAATGTCATTAGTCATTAAGGAATGCAAATTTAAAAAAATGAGACACCATTACACACCTATTAAAATGGCTAAAATTAACAAGCCTGAGTATGCCAAGTATTGACAAAAAACTAGACACTTTATATCCTGTTTGTGGGACTAAAACATGGTTCAATGACTTTGAAAAACAGTCCAAAAGTTAAATACACACCAACTGTGTAATTCAGCTATTCCATTTCTATGTATTTACTTAAGAGAAAAAAAAGTATATGTCTATACAAAAGCTGGCACACAAATGTGCATAGCAGCTTTATTGTAACAGCCAAACACTAGAAATAATCCAAGTGTTCATTAACAGGTTAATGGATTAACAAATAGTTGTATATCCATAAAATTGAATATATTCAGCAAGAGAAAAGAATGAACTATACATGCAATGACATGGATGATTTTCAAAATATTTATGTTGGGTAAAAGAGGCCAGAACAAATAGAGTACATATTGTGTTCGAGTCAGTTTGAAATGCTATAGCAAGTTACCATAGACTAGCTGGCTTAAACAGGAAATATTTATTTCTCACAGTTCTCAGACTAAAAAGTTCAAGATCATGGTGCTGGCAAATCCAGTGTCTAGTGAGGGCCCACTACCTGATTTGTAGATGGCTCTTTTGTTTTAACCTCACATTGTGGAGGGCAGAGCAGAGAGGAAGCAAGTTCTTGTCTCTCTTCTTATAAAGGCACTAATTCCCTTGTGAGCCCTCATGACCTAATTAGCTTCCAAAGCACCCCCCCCCACACACACACAAATGTCATTTCATTAGGGCTTGAAAATATGAATTAGGGGGGCACAAACATTTGGCTCATACATAGTATATAATTTCCTTTATATAAAACTCTGTAAAATGTAAACAAATCTATAGTGGCAGAAACCAAATCAGAGGTTACTTGGGGGTGAGGCTGGGCAAGAACAAAAGACTCAGTGGGAACCATTTCTCCCCCACCACCCAACAAGCCTAGATAGCTCCTCACCTGAGAGAACCAATGCAAACTCTCTCTACCTAGCTTGCTAACACTGAGCCCCTATATTCTCCTGCAGAACTGCCCCATCCAACATGCCAAATCAGGAATCATCCCTCTAAAGTGGCTCCTGCTCTGACACACCCTGCAGGTGGCCCCACAGGGACAGGCACCACTCCAAAGTGACCCTGTCCTGGGAAGAGGTGAAAATAACTACATATACTAGTGTGACTGCAGTCCCTGGAGACAGGCTGAGGGCAGGTATCTGGTATGACTCCTGACATCATCCAACAATGAGCCCACAGTGGTCCCTGTCTGGGCCCTTGACAGCACAGGGACAAAACTCTGCCAAGTGTGCCCACAACAGGCAAAATGAGCCACTGAAGCTGCCTGGACAGAAGGCAAATGTGGCTCAGACACAACAGTAGGCTGCACACAACCCACATAGGGACACCCCTAAATTACCTGGTTCTGGTGAACAGGAGACATTGCACTATAGGGCACTACAGGACCTCTTCTTCATAAGAGGAGATCTTATTTCTTTCAAAGACATAACTTACTTTCTTAATACATAAAAACAAACACAGAGAGTTAGAAAAATAAGGAGACAGAGGAATATGTCCCAAATGAAAGGACAGAAAAAAACCACAGCAAAAGAGCTAAAGGAAACAGAGATAAGCAGCATGACCGAAAAAAAATTCAAAAGTGATGGCCATAAAGATACTCACTGGACTTGAGAAGAGGGTGACGAATCTCAGTGAGACTTCCAACAAAAAGAACAAATTTTAAAAAACTATCAGAAATAACTCAATAACTAAAATAAAAAATACACTGGAGAAAATCAGTAGCAAATTAGAAGAGTCAGAAGAATGGATCAGCAAGCTGGAAGAGAGAGTGATGGAAAGCAATGAAGCTGAACATAAAAAGGAAAAAAGTAATAAAAATGAGAGTACCTCAAGGGAACTCAGCAACATCATCAAGTGTAACAGCATTTGCATCATGGGGATCCCAGAAGGAGAAGAGAGAAAAGGGCACAGAAAATTTATTTGAAGAAATAATAGCTGAAACTATCTGAAATCATATACATAAAACATGGCAGAGAGGAGTAAAAATTCAGTGCTTTCAGAATGGGTTGAAGCTTAAGCGACCACCAACTTCATAAAGACTGCAGTATGCATAAGATGTCATATATGAACCTAATGGTAACCATAAATCAAAAACCTATAATCGATACAAAAAAAATGAAGAGAAAGGAATTCAAGCATATCACTATAGAAAGCCATCAAACCACAAGGGAAGAGAGCAAGAGAAGAACAGGAAAAAAAGAAGAACTAAAGATACTAGAAACTAAGGAACAAAAAACAACCATGAAACAAGTAACAAATGGCAAGACGTACATTCCTATCAATAGTTACTCTGAATTTAAATGGACTAAATGTTCCAATCAAAAGACATAGGGTGATTAAATGAACAACAAGCAAGATCCATCTATATGCTGCCTACAGGTGACTCACTTCAGGACATATGCAGATTGAAAGTGAATGGATGGAGAAATATTTATTATGCAAATGGAAAACAAAAAGAAACCTTGGGTAACAATATTTATATCAGACAAAGTAGGCTTTAAAACAAAGACTGTAAGAAAAAAAAAAGAGGGATACTACATAATGATAAAGATAACAATCCAAAAGGAAGATATAAAAATTCTAAGTATTTATGCATCCAACATGGGAGCACCCAAATTCATAAAGCAACTATTAACAGAAATAAAGTAAGAAATTGATAGTAATACATTAATAATAGGGACTGTAACATCCATTTATATCAATAGATAGATCATCCAAACAGGAAATCAGGAAGAAAACAGTGGCTTTGAATGACAGATTGGACCAGATGGACCTAACAGATACATTCAAAAAATTCCATCCTAAAGCAGTAGAATACATATTCTCTAAAAGTGCACACGGAACATTCTCCAGAATAGATTACATGTTCAGCTACAAACAAGTCTCAACAAATTCAGAAACACTGAAGTCAGATGCATCTTTTCCAGCCACAATAGTGTGAAACTAGAAATCAATTGCAAGAAAAAAATCTGGAAAAAAACACAAACACATGGAAGCTAAACAACATGCTACTAAACAATGAATGGTTCAACCAAGAACTCGAAGAAATTAAAAAAATACATGGAGTCAAAGGAATTTAAGAACACAATGGTCCAAAATCTTTGAAATGCAGGAAAAGCTGTTCTATGAGGGAAGTTTATAGCAACATAGCCTTACCTCAAGGAAAATGAAAATGTTCAAATAAACAACTTAATGTTACATTTAAAGGTGCTACAAAAAGAAAAACAAAACCCAAAGCCAATAGAAGAAAGGAAATAATAAAGATTAGAGTAGAAATAAATGAAATAGAAAATAAAAAAACAATGGAGCAGATCAATGAAACCAGGACCTGGTTCTTTGAAAAACTGAACAAACTGATAAACATTTAGTCAGATTCCTCAACAAAAGGAGGGGGGAAACTTAAAAAAATAAAATCAGAATTGAAGGAGAAGAAATAACTGACACCACAGAAATACAAAGGATTATAAGAGAATATTATGAAAAACTGTATGTCAACAAATTAGACAATATACAAGAAATGGATAAATTTTTAGAAACATGTAACTTTCAAAAACTGAATCAGGAAGAAATAGAAAATTTGAACAGAACTTTTACTAGCAGTGAAATTGAATCAGTAATTCAGTAATCAAAAAACTCCCAACAAATAAAAGTCCAGGATCAGATGACTTCACAGGTAAACTTTACCAAACATTTAAAGAAGAGTTAATACCTATTCTCAAACTGTTCCAAAAAACAGAACAGGAAGGAAAGTTTCCAAATTCATCCTTCAAGACCAGCATTACCTTAGGACCAAACCAGATAAAGACACTACGTACGGAAAGAAAGAAAGAAAGAAAGAAAGAAAGAAAGAAAGAAAGAAAGAAAGAAAGAAAGAAAGAGAAAGAAAGAAAGGAGGAAAGAAGGAAAGAAAGAAAGGAAAGAAAGGAAAGGAAAGAAAGGAAAGAAAGGGAAAGAAAGAAAGAAAGAAAGAAAGAAAGAAAGAAAGAAAGAAAGAGAAAGAAAGAAAGAAAAAGAAAACTACAGGCCACTATCTCTGATGAACATAGGTGGAAAAATGTTTGGCAAAATATTAGGAAACTGAATCCAACAATATATTTAAAAAATCAGTCACTACCATCAAGTAGGATTTATTTCAGGGATGCAAAGGTAGTTCAATAATCACAAATCAATCAAGGTGACACATCTCATTGTTAAGAGAAAGGATAAAAACCATGTGATCATCTCAATAGATGCAGGAAAAGCCTTTGACAAAGTACAACATCCATTCATGATAAAAGCTTTCAATAAAGTAGGTTTAGAGGGAACATACTCCAACATAATAAAGGCCACATGTGGAAAACCTACAGCTAACATCCTACTCAATGGTGAATAACTGAGAGCTTTTCCTCTAAGATCAGGAACAAGACAAGGGTGTTCAATCTCACTGCTTTTATTCAACAAGTACTGTTAAATCCTAGCCATATCAATCAGGCAAAAAGAAATAAAAGGGATCAAACCAGTAAGGAAGAAGTAAAACTTCCACTATTTTCAGATGACATGATACTATATACAGAAAACCTGAAAGATCACCAAAAAACTACTAGAATTGATAAATGTATTCAGTAAAGTCATAGAATACAAAATTTATATACAGAAATCTCTTGTGTTTCTATTCACTAAATGTGAAGTAGCAGAAAGAGAATTTATACAAAGGATTCATTAATAAATTAATAAAACTAAGCACCATAACTTCCTTCTTGTAGCTTTTATTTTCTTAGTTTCTTTTTCTCTTTCTCTCTCCCTTTCTCTCCTTCCCTCCCTTCCTTCTTTCCTTCTCTCCCTCCTTCCTTTTCTTTCTTTTCTTTCTTTTTTTCTCTCCTTTCTACTAAGACTTTTTCCAATATGTCCTCTTTTCCCTCATTTGCTTTTTTTGCACTATAGAACATGAGTTCTGCTCAGAGCTTACAACCTAAATTAGAGAAATAAAAATCTCAAGTATAAAATGGAGAAAATGTGGTAGGGAGAACATGAAAGAATGTGGAATGAATAATATACACTTCATCACCTACATAAAGCCTTAGCATTTTGTACAATATCTTTTCAAGGCAATTGATATTAGTAAATAAATGAATGAATTACTTGCAAATATGACATCTTAGTTATTTATCAGTAGCAGAATGCACTGACATTAACAGAGTCTCTTTGAATTATTCTTGTCTCTAGGTATGTTTAGATTATTGACAGTTCCTTGTACATCTAGTTCTGTAAGTACAAATTATGCTATTATATGTTGCATCAAAAAATAGAAATATTCTTTCTAAACTAGTATACACCTATTCTTTTTTTTTTTAAGATTTAATTTATTTGAGAGAGATTGAGGAAGCAAGCACACAAGCAGGGGGAACAGCAGAGGGAGAGAGAGAAGCAGGCTCTCCACCAAGCAGGGAGCCCGATGTGGGGCTTGATCCCAGGACCCTGGGATCATGACCTGAGCCAAAGACAGATGCTTAACTGACTGAACTACCCAGGTGCACCTACACCCATTCCTAAACACAGCAGACAATAGAAAAAATACATTCTACAAGGTACATTCTCTATATGCTCCAATTCATGAAACTAGCAGTGATGAAAAGGACAGTATTTTGATAACAGCATTATAATGTGATATCTGTGGTTAGATATGTGACTCAGAGATTGGATTTTCTTCTCACCCAAGGCATTTTTGATGAGATCTCTTAAAACTGCAATAATTTTCTCATTTCAACTAATTATTTTTCTCTGTAATGTACTAAGAACCCACTCTTTTCTCCTGCTAAGTATTAAAGTTGGGCCATCCAGGATAACATTCTTGCAAAAAATCTTAAAGAAAATTTGGAGGGGAGGAAAGTGTGAAATAGAAAAGGACTTTCCAGCCCTGTAAAATGGTGCCAACCTTTTAGCAGGAACATATAATGAGTTAATAACAATAATAGCATTTTACAATTGTATACTTATATCCTTTTTCCAAGGCACTTTTACAAATATAATCCAGCCTAATTGTCACATGAAACCTGAGAAGGAGAGACCAAATGATTCACCTAAAATCAAAGTGTCAGGGCATCATCTCAAACCCAAATCCCCATGGTTCTTTTCACTTCTGCCTGAGCTTTCAAGTCATTTAGTCATCACAAAATTATGCATCTAGTAGATAAGAACTCTATATCAAGAGTCTAGATGAAAATCTTAATTTTGAACTTTTTCTCATATTACTTCCTCTCTGCTGCCAAAAAGAAAACTTATACTTTTATTTCTTCAATTTGGTAAGCAACAAAACTTCTTACAACTTCAAAGTAGTAAAGTTGCATTGGCTATCCTATGCAATAAAATAGTGACTTGCTTTTCCACTTTTGATTAAAATGAGACTTACATAAATCTGAAATGTTATGAGATCTGGAAGAAAACATGTATTTTTCTTGTACTATTTGTCCCCCCATGATCCACAGCTCTGCACCAGTCTTCAATGCTACAATGAATCACAGTCCAACATTAACGGATATCCTCACTACAAAAGAAATGAAAGGAGCTTTTTCTCAACTAAAATTATATTTATGTTCATATATAGAGTGTGTGACTGACTGTATAGTACTTAAATTCAAATACAGAGAAGACTATGCTTTAATGTAGAGCATAAAAAACTAGATATTTGTATATCAACTGTTCAAGATCAAATGGAAATGAACTATAAAAATAAAAAGTTTGAGTAATTTTTAAAAATAAAGCCAGATGAAAGTCTTAAGATTGGCTTGAGTTATACTATTTTTAAGTTTTGAAACTAAGAAAACTGCTCTCTTCCAGCAAAGTATTATAACAATGGCATAGCACTTTTTAGAAAATTGGGTGCCAGTCCTGGACCTACTGCTAATAACAACGTTATGATCTCAGTCTTAGCATAATCATTTGCAAAATGATAGGTTGGGACTAAGATATTTTTCACATCTGATTTTCTATCATTCTAAATTCCTTTCCAAGGACTTCCAGCTACTGATAGAACCATGTCTGGTCCTCAAGGAACTTCATTAGAGTGTGGTATTCTCTTTTTAATACCAGCTGAAATTGTTAATTGCATGTAAAATAATATCTTGTGAAATAGAGAAACTTGATCTAAAATAGTTATAGGTCAATAGTAATAGTATTAATAGGAAGTGGTTTTCCTTATTAAGAAAATTTGTCTCCTTCTTTTTATGGTCACTTAAAATGTTGAAACACTTTTAATACATGTATGTGAATGGGCAAACACTGTCTAGAGATCTATTTTACAGTTAATCCTTTCATTTTTTAAAAGTTTTTATTTATTTATTGGACAGAGAGAGACACAGTGAGAGAGGCAACACCAGCAGGGGGAGTGGGAGAGAGAGAAGCAGGCTTCCTGCTGAACAGGGAGCCCACGGGGATCATTCCCAGGACCCTGGGATAATGACCTGAGGGGAAGGCAGATGCTTAATGACTGAACCACCCAGGCGCCCCTGATCCTTTCATTTTAAGGAGATTTCAGTTCTGATTACTTTTTTATTGGTTTCTCAATGTTGCATATTTTAACGAGAGATGTTTTCAAATAGTGAAATACATTACGTGAAATGTCTGAACTGCACTAAGTTTACAATGCACTTTTTACATACACCATCTTGTTTAATCTAATTATAATAAAGCTGAGTTAGGAGTCATGTATATAGTATTGTTATTTTCTACCCCTGCAAAGACTAAGCAAACGCTTTCCATGAACTTTGGGTGTTTCTGGTAAACAGAAGTTATAAAATTAAGTCGTTGATCTCAGGTAGCTACATCTAAGACACATAGAAGACACTAATGTATGGTGCATTAAAAGAAAATGGGCAGGCCTTCCAAATGCCCAGTGTAAGAGGGACAAAATTTCATGAAACTTGAGTCATAAATGTGCTGAACCTTTTAAGATTTCTCTGGAGAAAGTTAACAACCAATTTTCATGTGAATTTGCATAGTATTATTTGGATGTCATCTTTTCAATATCATAACTTTGACACTAGAGCATTAAGAAAAACTTTTTAGGAAAGTATAACACATGTTTAGAGAAGTACACAAATCACAAGTGTACAGCCTAATAAGTGTAAGAAACAGCATCCCCAACATCCCATAAGTGCCCTTTGTGCCCTCTGCTTGTCACTAATGCCCGATACAATCACTATCCTGGCTTCATTTCTGAATTTTATGTAAATGGTATCATATAGTAAGTACTGCTTTTGCCCAACATTATGCTTCTAAGCTTCATCTATGTTGGCATGTGTAGCTGTAGTTTATGTGGTCTAATTGTTGTGTGGTATTCAATTACATAAATGTATTTCAATTTTCTTACCCATTCTAATGTTGATAGGCATTTGGATAGCTTCCAGTTTCGGCTATTATGGATGATAGTGCTGCTATAAACCTTTTTATATACATTTAAAATAAAATTATACACGTTTTTCAATGAGCATACCTATGTATTTTTTAAGATTTCCTATGTCCAGGGTCTGCATCTATTCAACTTTACTGAATACTGAAAAATGGTTTTCTGAAGTAGTTGTACCAATTTACACTCCCATCAGCAGTATATGGGAGTTTCAGTTGTCCCCATCCTCACCCCAGCATGTGATTTTACTAAAGCAGTTAATGACATTTTTATTTTCCTTGTACACTTATGGTTAGAAAAGCAATGATTTTGAAACAGTGAACTTTTATACTTTTTAAAAAATGAAATAATCTGAGTAATCTTTGCAGTAAAGCTAGATATGCTAAATTTGTCCTAAAAGTTTTGAGAAAATTTTGAGTGCTTTGAGAAAGACACAAAACATATGGGTTTTCTCTTTACGTATGTTGTTTATACAAAAAAACACTTAAGTGACATCACTGCTTTAACATGCAAGTCCGAATCAACCTATGATTTTTAGCTGAAGAGTCCTAATAGTAGTTTGGAAGATATGGGAGTTTACTAACATGAAGAAAGTGGATATTTTAGAGGTGTGAGGAATGAAATAATTTCCCTGTACGGGGTGTATGAATCCCAGGAAGAATTCATTTTGAGATACTGAAAATTAGGATTTTTATTCAGTTTACCGGGTGAAAGCAAAAGCAAGTTGTGTAGTATTAGTCTAAGGAACTCTCAAACACTGATTATTTATAACCTCAGAGGCCACAATTCTTCCCAATGTCTCTATCAGGGGTCTAAACAATGTAATTTACAAGGGTAATCAGTAAAACCAAAGGTGTATTCACAGTTCAAATCACATTATGGTTTAGAGAAAAATTAGAACAAGTATGGATCATTTGCCTTCATATTTTAAACTTAGAAATGATGAGAAGCTTTAGTTGATATAAAAAAAAATTATTCTCCCTCAAACAAAGTTGAAAACTCAGAGCTGTGAAAATCCAAAACACTGTTTAGTATCTATGGTGGTAGGAAAACTCATCCTTCTAAGTTCCCTCCAATAAACTGGCCTTCCCATTTTTCTTTACTATTAGCTGATCTCTTATCACCTTTTATTTGGATTGTTTCAACTTTTCCTTCTCCTAGCTATTGCTTTAAATTTTTCTTCTGGAAAAACAATGCAAAGACATGCCCATATATTTTGACATCTGGAAATCACCAAAGTTCACTTAGTCATGAATCCCTTTAAAATATTTGTTGATCTCCATATAGAAGAACTTCTAGAAGGGGTCCAAGGATAATACTATTTTGGAATCACTAATATAATCTGGTAAGTAAAATATTTTAAAGGCTTAGTATAAAATTTAAATGAAGTTTATTAAATAGTCCTCTCTAGATATCTCTAATTATAGACTATATTTCCCTCTGATGAAAAAATGTTGTGGACTATATGACTTCTGAATTTCTTCATACTATGAAGATTCACTGAGCCCATTAAGAATATTTTTCCCCTCCCTATATTTAGATGAAATGACTCATGTCTGCATTATATTTAGAGCAGCCTGTAAACTCCAGTGGGAATGAAGTCTTCTTTGTACTAATTAATCATCTCACAGTATCCCATATAATGACACACATAAAAAGTCATATAATGCTAATTATTTATTTGTTAAGAAATAAACTTAAAAAGATAACGATGATAGCTAACTTCTATTGAGCATTTCCTTGTGTCAAGCACTATGTATGTATGTGCATTTATTTTCACACTTACCTTTAACAATACCCCCTGGAATCATTATCCCCTGTTACAGATGAAGAATCTGAAAATCAGGTAAGACAACTCACCCAAGGCCATTTGAACAAGGTCTGCCTATGCCCTTAATCACCATGCTTTCCCAAAAGAAAGTGCCCTTGGCAAAGAGAGAGAAAGACAGAGACATAGAGAGAGACAGACAGGAGAGTTGTCACGAGAGCACTGACTAATCATCAACAAAAGATATATTTCAATTTATGTCTCAGTCACTGACCACTAAAAGTCCCTCAGTACATCAGATATCCACTCTGAGGCATTCTCTTGACCTCATTACAATAGTAACAGATTTTTGCTTTTAAGTCTGTCATTTCAGAAAGAAGTCATGTTCTGCAAAGAAAAGCATTATTGAAATGATACTCTCTTAATTAGAATTTTGTTCTTATAAAGACTAATATGGAGATGATAGCCTAAGTTCTGAGGCTGAACCTGAGGACACAGACCACAGATTAATTGGCTGGACCATTTTTGCATTCAGGACAACTGATATTTAGAATACAAGATACAGACAACAAATGTCATGGGAGTAGGGCGGAGGATACATTAGGTACCCACCACAACCCTAAAATATTAGTCTCATAACTGAGGTTCAAACAAAATTTTGTGGAAGTTCAAAGAAGGAAGGGAAATACCATTTGAGTGGGTGTTCTTCAACCTTCAAGCACCCTACTCAGGATGCCATTGTAATATTGTGCCCCTCAGCTCCAGGTCTATCTGGGAAGACTGATTAAAGCTGAGCTGCGCCCTGAAATTAGGGGTAGGGGATAGCTGCAGCTGAGGTCTTTTGTCCCATGGGCAAAGACTGGGTGATGAAGCCACAGCTGTTTCATCAAATCATGCAGTCAGGGTTATTTTAATGATTAATGACACTATTCCTATCCTCATCAGAGACCAACGAAAGGAAATGCATTTTAAACTGTAAGAGAAATAGTTAGGCGCCCAAGTGGGAAAAAAAATCCCGATATTAGACCTAGTAGACTTAGTCACAATTTATTGAGCTCTTGCTCTTGGCCAGGCAGTGTTAAGAACTTTACAAGAATTATTTTAATACTCATAAGACCCTGAATGGGTATTTCCCCAATTTTTCAGATGGGGACATTGAAGCTTGACACGGGAAGAAGCTTCTTTCAGCTCAAGCAGTTAATTGGTGGCTTAGCCAGCCTTGCCACCCAAGTTGACATGACAAAAAGTCATATTTTTTCTTCCCACAGATCATTTCTCAACCTATGGATTTTGGAACACTGATTTTATGGGACAATAAGAGTTACAATGTCTAGAATAAATATGTTTGAGAAATACTGACTTAAAGTTTAAACAAGTTTTTTTTTTCTACCAACTTTGTCAAATACACCGGTAATATACATTATAAATCTCCAGTGGAGGGTTCTAGTGTCTAGTGCCTGGCATTTTCCAAATCTGTTTTGTCACAGAACTCCTTTATTACTGGCATAACCAGAATCTCCAAGAACTCACACTGCATGGGACAGAATTCAGGAGAATCTGTACTACACTTATCTGCTGCAAAGTCTCCTTTAGTAGAGACCTTTTAAAAAATAAGAGTTAATTCATAGACTCACAGAAACAGGGTAATTCAAATCTCCGGTGGCTACTTGATTTCCCTCATCTTCAACATGTGGTAACACATTTCTGGTTTATCTGTGCTAGTGAACACTGTATGGGTGACCAATTCCACCTTCACATAACTCTTAACTGTTAGGAAATTCCTTACTTTCTAACATACCTCTTTTCCTCTCGAAGTTACTCTATGAAGTCGATTCTTGTCACCAATGAACAGTGAAGCAAGCCTTTTGCTACAACAGGTTTGGTCCCCATATATTTCACTGTTGTACCAAACTTCACTGACTGAAGGTCACAAGCAGTAGCTACCAAATTTCTGAAATATGGGGACAGAGAAATCCAAGATCAGGGATTCTTTATCCACAGTCCAAGGGCACAGTAAAATAACTCCTGTCCAGTATTGCAGCATCCCAAACCCTCTGCCCTTTGACATTTTTCATTCCTCCAGTCTTTGTATATATGGAAAGAAGACTCACGTTACAGTTAGTGGAGAGGTAGATAGCAATACTCCCCACGCCAATGCAAGTGCTCCCTTAAGCTGCTTTGTGATGCCAAATGGCAGCCTTTAAAAGCAGTGCTGACATGAACGTCAGGCACACCCTGATACCTAAGGATTAGGGCAGGTTGTGTTTCAAAACAGACATGGTTTGCACTGTATCAACCCTAGCATCACCAGACAAAAGATGACTACACACTCCTCTTTGCACCATGAAAACTTTCTCCCTAATGATAAAGCATTTCTAAGTATAGTCTTACAAAAAAAATGTAATATGGAAATAACTGATACAATTATTTCTTCAAATATATAAATCCTGTAAGCATATAAATATAATGCTCTACTTGTGGATCACAAATTCCCAGAGGGCAGGAATGTCTCCTGCTTATTTCACTAATCCCCACAGTTCCTAGCAGCGTGACCTGCACTTAGTAGGCCCTAAGAAACAATGAAGTGAATTAATGAGTTAGTTTATTCCAATTACTTGATTAGAAAGAAAAAATAAGAAAAGTCATTGTTTAAGAAATAGGCTTTCACAATTTCAAATGAGACCTCTTCTATAGTTCCTTGGAAATATAATATTCCATTTAGAATTTTTAGTAGGGATTTAGTAAAAGTGACTTTGTGCCTTAAATTCAGAACCTGCCTAAACTATTCTACAACTATATTCTCCTCCTAAGAACTAAAAATGTATTGATACTCTTTAATTCATGATTATTTAGAGATAAGCAGAGAAAAAAAGCATATGCATGCATACACTGTACAATCCCAAATATAATTAACATGAGAATATGAAACATATTTCCAGTTAATATTAAACAGTATTTCTGACTTTGATATTCATGATATTTCAAGTGCAATTGGAGATCATGGCATTTCAGGCTAGCAACTACCACAGAGATTTAATAAGATCTCTTCCTCCTCACCTAATAAACAAGAAAACTGAAACCTGGAAGGAGGGCTACAGTACCACTGCCTAATGAGACACAACACATTACTGGTGAATTCAGTACTAGGCACCAAGTTTCTTAAGTTCTGGTTCAAGTTGCCTTTCTCTAGAGTTGATCTTCCAGCTTTTCCAGACTTTATCAACTCCCCCTCTCTTGATCTGACAGCCTCTCTCAGGGGATCAAAGGATCAGTCTCATTAGAAACAGGGTTGTTTGGTGTTTTGTTGTTGTTTTTGTTTTCCTTGAAAATACATTGTTTTACGCCATTTCTTTTTAGGGCTTAAGCTTTAAAATTTTTTTTCACTAGTAAATAGAGATCTTATTTGTGTCAACAGCACACTTGAAGACCTAAGCAATCACATGATTGCACCTTGAGCAAGACATTGAAAGGAAGATTTGTCTAATAACCTGAACTCTTTAATGCCAGGAGACATTGTAACTCAAGAAAAATTGTTCTTTCTTCAGTGAGGAGTGGATGTTATTTAGATTGTTTTAGGGCTCTCTTTATTCTGACAAAAGAATTTGCAATAAAAAACTTGCAACATTATGAGGCAAAAATAAATAAAACAAATAAATATATAAATAAAGTAAAGCCTATCTAAGGGTACTTTAAAACCCAACATTCCCATTATGCACTTAGCATTCTCTGGAAAATGACTAGGGTAGTAGCTTTAACAGTGAATTAATCTTTCAAGAATTTCACTTGAAGTTTAGCAGCCTCTTCTATTATTCAGAGAACTGTCACAGGGTTAGCTACAATCTTATAGGGCATATGCCTTAATGTTTCAGGATCATGGTATTTCTCAAACAGGCAATCCTGGGGAAAGAAAAATCCAAATCTGCAGAGTTAACCAAATCAGATTTCCGTGCAATATAGAATAAGGAATTTATTGCAAGAAGGAAAACAAAACAATCACTTGGTCCAGGACCCAGACTCCAGCTATAACTGTATCCTTAATAAGGGTTCACTTGGTGGTCACTTTAATAGCGCAGTAACTTACAGAGAATGGTAAGTTAGTGCATAATGGAAATGTTGGGTTTAAAGTACTCTTTAGACAGGCTTTGTATATATATTTATTTGTTTTATTTACTTTGCCATATAATGTAACAAGTATTTTATTACAATTGTTTTTGTCAGAATAAAGAGAGCCCTAAAACAATCTAAATGACATCTACTCCTCAATGAAGAGAGAACAGTTTTTCTTGACTTATAATGTCCCCTGGCATGAAAGAGGTCATCTCTATTTCTTCATGAATATTTTCCAGTTCTCCAGATGGAATCAACAGATGGAAGGAAAAGAGAAATGTATGCCAGAAGTCCCTGTATCACACTGGGTCTGCATTTACTCCTCTGGAGTCCCTTGCTGTCTGGGAAAGGAGAATGAGCCTGGTTGATACAGGGGGACAGATCTGCTCAGTGTTCAGTCACTTAATGTCAGCTGGCTGGGGCAGGACTCCAGGGGAGAGCAGTTTATCAGCCACAGAGCTCTTGGGAAAGCTCACCACTGAAGAATGGGCCCCATGGGAGCAGAACACTATCAATTCAACCATCTGAGTTCTGCGTCCTATTATGACTCCTTTTAGCAGGAGAAATGATTTCCTAGTGATTGGGCATGTTCCAATTTATTGCTTTATTTGCTGGCTATGGAGTTAAGGGGGAAAATCCACCACGAGAATTCCTTAGCAACACTGAGAGGTCATTTGTCTCATCAAATTCTGTCCTTTCATAGCACTCTTACTAGCTAGAATTTCTCTAATGGCTACTTAATAATTCTAGCATTTGGTTTCAGCAGCCTTCTCTGCATGAAACACCTGTTTTGGCAAAGTTCAAAAGGCCTCTATACTCACTAAAAATGACCTGTTTGGGAGAGTGTTTTTCTAATAATACCAAAGTTTTTATTTCCATTGTCAACATACCCACATTCAAGCAATCATGAAACATGCACATACATTTTAAGTATCTAGATCCTGAAGGGTTATTTTGAAGAAATTCTTCCACAGATCTATATAATTGACATTGAAGCCAAAAAATTCCTTTTCAATAACATATTATATAACATTATTCACATTATATTCTTCTGAGAAATAATGTTTCAAGTACTATCCACAATAATGAACAATATCATGATTATTAATCCATATAAGACTACATTAATTCAAAAATCTGGTTCTAAGCAATAGTCAGTATTTTAGTTGCATAATAGATTAAATGTACTCAGATATATTTCTTAATGTTCATTTAATTGTTAGATATTCCAATATGTATATGATACTCTCCTTATTAGTGGTAGTAGTATGTCTACTTTGACTTTTTGACCCTCATCTACCACCCATGGTTTATGGCTATTCACACATTTTAACTCATTTTGAACTAATGTGTCCAGTTCTGTAATGTATAGGGTATAGGTCCCATGAGGAGTCACCACTACACAAAGTTAACAGATTCTGACTTGCAGCTGGACAGTTTGGATAGACTTTTAGGCAGGGATCCTTTTCTAGCTTCCTACTAATGCATTAGGACCCTGTGAGGGTCCTTGATCTGACGCCATCTGCTCAATAAACTGCAGGTACCAGTATGTGGTGCAAGTATTTGGCAACATCTCAAATGAAAGGCAGCAAAATACAGTGGATGGTGGCTTTGGAGTCAAGTTGAGTTTAAATCCTGCTCTGACACTTAATCTGTGAAATAACCTTGGGCAGGTTATTTTACAGTTCTCTGACTTCTGGAGAGAAAATTAATCATAAAGAATTATAGTTGGGTTTAATATGGTTGGCCATGTAGAGCAGTGGTTAAAGGCATAGCCTCCTAAGTTCCAGTCCAGTCCTGTCTGCCATTTTCTAGTTGCTCAACCTTGGGCAATTTAACTTAAATCACTACATCTTTGTTTCTTCAGCTGCAACATGGTGATAATAGTTAACGTCTCACAGGGTTTTGGAAGGAACAAATTAAAAAAAAATGAAAACCATCTTTCACAATATTTAGCACATAGTAAGCACGCAATATGAGCTATTTATTTTTATAAAATTTATCTCAGGTTTCTAGCATTCATAGGTATACAGTACCCTAAGTCCAGTGTCTTTTTCATGCATGCTCCCGTCCATAGTCTTTTTTCCCTGTGTTCTAACTAATGCCAGAGGCCACAGTCATGAGAATGGGAGTAACTGCAGAGCTAAGGAAAAGAACTGTTATTTATAAAATCTCCTAGAAAATATACTTTATTTTTCAACTTTGTAGGTGTTATTTTGAAGCCCTTAAAACTATTTCTATCTTGGAAACACCCAATCCTTAAGCCATATATTTTCAAGAAAAAGCATCCTTCAGTTACTATCTCTACTAAAATATCTATGTTTATTTTTTACTGAAACAGTTGTAACTGATGTGAACACTCATCAATCAAGATACCTTAGAAATGTTTTTCTATTTTCATTAAATAGTGCTTATCCCAAAGAGAAATGCTTTATGCCTTCAGCATTACTTTTAGAATGATACATATTTATGACATAATAGCATGCCACTTTTGGAACTTTTTGCATTTAAGTTTCTAAAAAATGATATTTACATAAATTTTCCTCAAGCATTTGTGTAATTTCTCAAGCACACTCTTCAATGATTTTACATATACATATTCCTTTCATCTTTTAATAGCAGATTTGTTTATCTCCTCATTCAATCAGAATATTTTAGATGAATACTGAAATAATTATTGGCTTTTAAAAAATCATGTAATCACAGCTGAGTATGGCTGTAAATTATATACATATTTTATCAGTTTTAAAACGCATTCATTCTTTATAGCAAATTTCATATAAATGGGTTTTTTAATTACTTTTGATACATAGTTTATATTTATAAATGAAGGTGGCTTACCTTTGCTATCATCTAAAGAAAGCTTATTGTCAACTTAGAAACTTTGGAAATGTGGAGGACATTTCTATTTACTATTGGTGCATAATTTATGCATATATTATCTGTGTAGATGTGTACTTTTATATACATCAATATAGTACATATAAATACATACTATTACATATTAAATCAGCAATAGGGCATGTTACTAATGCAGCTAAGGTGCCATTCTTCTCTAACCCTTCCTCTAATCATTTCCATCCTCTCCCTTCTATTACCATCACTACTGATCATGATTATTGCACCATCCATACCCATTCAGTAATCATGATAGGGGATGCTAAAGAATTTTGTTTTTGTGCTCTGCATTTCTTCTCATAGTCTCTCAATCCTCCCCAAGCCTCCATCCCTACCCCAACCTATGTGCATAGGCCCATGCACGCACGTGCACACAAACACACACACACACAAACACATGATACTTCTTCAAATCTATGTCTACAGTGAGAGTTGCCTTAACCATGTTTAAAAACATATGTTATTTGTATTTGTACACAGGTTTATTTATAATATAATAAAAATATATATTAATATAGTATATATTATATATACATCTATATCTTCATATATATCCATATAATAAATATGTAATTATGTATATGACTGCACACATTTTTATTTCCTTCTTTTTGGTCAAAAGTGGTTTTCTTCCAGATGCTAATATGATGCATAGAGGAAGCTAAATATTATCCCAATAATTTCACAACCTGGGAGCAAACTTGACACCGTTCACAGACACTCCCTTTCTGTATACAGTAGTTCTAGGACATAACTTTGAGCAGATGGGAGTTGGAAGTAGGGGAATGGCATACACTGTCTTAAGGATTTCTTTATATGTGCAGCTGCAGTCCCCATAAATGTTAGGTTTGGATGTTTTCTACACTGCATTTAGGTTATGTCAAAAGGAATGAGAGTTAATAAACACAGGGTGTGAGAAAGTTGGTCTGTTTTGTTTTTTAAGATTTTATTTATTTGAGAGAGAGAGAGAAGAAGAGAGAGAGAGAGAGCATGAGTGGGGTGAAGGGCAGGGGGAGGAGCAGGCTCTGTGCTGAGCAGGAAGCCCGACATGGAGCCCAATCCCAGGACTCCAGGATCATGACCTGAGCCAAAGGCAGACGCTTAACCGACTGAGCCACCCAGGAACCCCAAGTTGGTCTGTTTTTAAACATAAGTTGCAAAGACTATTTTATCCCACGTTCCTTTCTCAGTACTGAGCACATTGTAGGCACTCAAAAGATATAGATTAAATGATTGACTGACTGAATGAATATACTGCAATCATGGTTCAAGCAAAAATGAAAAGTGGGGAAAAAGAATTTTCTCTTCTTTTTCAGGGATTCATCACTATGTATTATGAAGATAGAGAAGAAAATCTGGTGACCTAGAACACATGTGCTATTTTCCAACCATGCAAAAAGAAACTTCACAAGTTTTCCATTAAAGAATCAGAGTCATGATCTGGTTACAGAACCTGAATGTGGACTGAGATTAAACGAAGAAGTTGAAGAGAGGTCACTTAGTCTAAACATACTCATATTCCTTACTGAATAAGCTTGTGAACTGATGAAAACCTTGTACTCTCCATCTGGCCTCAGTCAACCTATGCAGAAAGCTCCAGAGTCAACAGCAAACATGTGAAAAACATGTCTCATAATGACAGTCTGGTATTATCAATAGTTTCCTGATCCTAGTGCAGCTACCTTTTATTAATGATTGCTCCTAAATGACATACTAAAATCCAATAGAAACATCTTCCATACAAAGAGTAAACATTCTACACACTTTCTAAATTTAATGCTAGTACTACAAACAAAACAGGCTGGGAGGCTTGGCTACTGCCACTTTTAAAGAAAGTATCATCCAGCAATCTAGCCTTTACAGTCTTTTTGGAAGTGGGTGGCCACTTTAGGAATAGCCCCACAGAGGATGCTTAGTATGCAATTGACCAGGCTTCTCTTTGGAAACTAGAAATCCAGCTGACCTTCCTGATCTCCCCTGACTCAGCATTTGCTTAGACTGCTGTATTTGCATATGTCCCATGCAGTCTAATTCTTTCTAACTTAGTAATAAAAACATGGCAAGATGGGATACACACCATGTTTCATGCATTTTAATGTCCTAATATTTGTTAACTTGGAATGAAATATAAAATATACCCAGTTTTAGCACCCTAGCAAGCTGAATGCCTGGCCATCTGTTCATTTCTAGCTTTTATACTTCTTAGTCATTTCACTTCTGCTTTTAATTGTAACTGCCACTTTTATGCTGATGGCACAAATCCTGAGACCCTTTTTAATGCCATTTGCAATCCTCCTTCTGACCCCTGGCTCATCTAAAATGATGGCTTAATCTCAGTTGCTTTTAAATTGATGTTTATACTCAGGAAGTGTTTTCTTGAATAATACAATTCCATTTTTTTAATCCTACTTCCTGTTCTTGTGTGTGTTTTTTTTTCCCCCACATTGGCTAACCAAGTCCACAGTCTGGTCCCTAGCACTGTAATTTTTTCTTTCATGTCTTACTCTCTCCATTCCATCACAGCTGAAACTTGGAATCACATTATCCTATTGCACATTATGATTTTGCTTTCACACTGCCACCTACTCTGCTTAATTAAATAATTTGTTGACACACTCAGATTTCTGTTTCCTCTAGCCCTGGCATTCCAGCCAAGATGATTACATCTAGGGCTTCAGGATCTGCCTGTGGTAAAATGTCGAACTAGGAAAAATCTGTTTTTTGAGCTTTCTCACCAAAGGGCTTATCAACTCTATTTCCTCTCTTTTCTTCTTCGTTTCCCTTTTCTCTCTTCTCTCTCTTTTTCTCCATGTGAAGTGATCATCTATTTTAGATATTTCATCCATTCTTAATTTTAAATACTCTTCCCCATTTGTCATTAAACCTAACTAAAACTCATTGTCTCGGGGCGCCTGGGTGGCACAGCGGTTAAGCGTCTGCCTTCGGCTCAGGGCATGATCCCGGCGTTATGGGATCGAGCCCCACATCAGGCTCCTCCACTATGAGCCTGCTTCTTCCTCTCCCACTCTCCCTGCTTGTGTTCCCTCTCTCACTGGCTGTCTCTATCTCTGTCAAATAAATAAATAAATAAAATCTTTAAAAAAAAATTCATTGTCTCTATATGGCTAAAAATATGGTGAAATTAGAAAAATACTAATCCTACTATTACTACTAAAATATTAATACATAATAAGCCTGTCAGTTCTTAAGCACTTAAATTAGTCCAACTCTGTTGAAAATAAAAGTATTTATTGAGTGTCATCTGTGCTCAGGGCACCGTTGTAGGTACAAGGCATATAAAGAGGAATAAGATACCAGTCCTTGGCCCATGGAGTCTAGTAAAGAAAACAGGCACAGACATAGAAAATTACAATATGTTTTGATGGTTCCATGGCAATTATGTACATTGACATTGGGAGCACAGGTAAGGGGCGACTACTCTGAGCCACCCTCCCTTCATCTATAAATTCTATGTTTTCTTTCTGAAATGGGTGTTATTTCATCAAATTCTTTTATTAATAGTAATTGTTTATAACTGTTGAGAAAATATTATATGCCTGGGGTTGCTCTAAATATATTACATATACTAATTCATCTAATTCTCATGAATGATAAATGATACTAGTAAGTTGACACTTATAGCCTTATTTTATAGATGATAAAATTAAGACAGAGAAACATTAAATTATTTTCTTAGAGCCATGCTAACGGTAAGTGTCAAAGATGTCATGTAAATCCAGTCAGTTTGGCTCTAGAGCAGCACTGTCCAAAAGACCTTTCTGTGGATGATCAAAACGTTCTATATTTGTACTGTCCAATACAGCATCCACTAACCACGTGTAGCTATTGAGCATTTGAAATGTGGCTATTTGCAACAGAGAAGCTGAATTTTTAATTTTACTTAACCTTACCTAATTTTGATAGTTCTAGCTCCTGACCTGCAGGTCTGCTCCTCATCACTAAGCTCTATTCCTTTCCAAAGCAATTTGCTAGTGAAGTGAAAAAGAGGAACCAGTCTGAACAGATATCTGATGTGACTTCCCATCAGAGATGTTGACAGTTTAGTAGTCTGCTCTAGAAAATACTATAAGACCTGAAGAAATACATGCTCTCAAGGTGGAATAATTAATATGCATCTGAAATTTAAAGGGTGTGCCTCATACCAGTAACCTCTCAAGGCACATCCATCTACCAACAGCAACTACCTTCAGTCTTGTTCCTTCCAACACTTTCAAGAGAAAGGATGGTAAAGTTCTACAATTAAAACTTGAGTAGATTTTAAGTATTGTATTTTAAGCATTGTGAATAGCCAATCAGAAACAAATTCAAAATATCTGTTCAATGAGGAGAGGGTGGAGAGAGGCTCCTACATGTCATAATAATAATATTGGCAACAATAATAGCATTTATTGAACATCTTTTATAAATCTACTTGGCAATTTCAATGGATTTTGTATCTGTTATTTTGTCCTTACAACACTGTAAGGTGGGAATTACTGACTTCATTTTGCAGATAGAAACATAAAGGTTCAGGAAGATTATAAAGTTTGTCCGAGGTTATATGTCATATAAGTTGTGGAACCATGGTTTGAACTTTTACCTTATAAGTCTGGATCCAAAGCCTATACTTTTCCCCCTATGCAAATTATCTTTCTGCTAAAATTGCCTCCTTAAGCCTCTGATAATCTGGGTGTCCAACTCCAGCTTCCAGTCTCACTTTAAATATCTGTCACTAGGATACTCAATAAAAATAGTAGAAGGCATTGAGATTACCTGGGAGGCTACCCATAAATGTTTCCCTTTATAGCTCATTTTCTTCAATATCACCAGATCAATCTTCCTGTTACAGAGTTTCATCCAAGTTACTCAAAAATCCTAGAGCATTGGTAGGATCAGGCATAGATGATCTAATCTGCCACAAAAGTAATTTGATTCCACTGATTAGCAGAGGTCCATTTAGTAGCAGTTGTCAATATAAAATCTCCATTGCTGTGCAGTTGACTTCCTCATCATCCACAGGCATAGCCAGACCTTCCATTCTTTCTCCTCTTCAGTCTGGAGGTCCATCATTCCCTCCATCTATCCAACATCTAAGCATGTGACAAAATTCAGGTCAAATCCATTCCTCCACAAAGCCCTCCTGACTATTCCAGCAACCACTCCCCCACCCCTGCCCATCTCTCCCAAGCTTGACCTACCTTACCAGTTAGTTTCTGCCACATACTTTGACATTTAATTATAGGTCACATTGTTATCAAGTTCTTGCATGCATATAAACCTTGACTTTCCAATAAAGTTACAAGATGCTTAAAGGCAGGAATATACTAGAGAGAGTATTCAGTATCCATTTGGTAATTGAAGGTTAAAGTAAAGGGTCTATGGAATGACCAGGAGGATTCGTCTGTAGCCTCCACTTCTTTTCCTCTCCATTCAACTGTGATCTCTTCACGGCAGGGTCCATTCACTATTTATTTTTGTCCTTTTCTAAGTGTCTTCAGTGTCTCTTCTAGGATCTTCAAATAGTGAATACCCTCTAAGTGCTTAATGAATAACATTTATAGTAAACTGTGTGCCAGACGCTGTATAAAATGCTGTTTATGGATCAACTCATTTAAACCTCATGGAACCACAAAAGACAAGTGTAGTGAGTACATGGTGTATTCTGTCAAAATCCCCTCTACAAGACTGACACACCCCTTCTGGCTCTCAGCAGTGTTGGAGGCTGCATTACTCTGCAGGAATTGCCCCCACTGAAAAGAGTCATGTCACGCAAGGTAATGCTTCTTTCCTTGATTGGCTGATACAAGAGTTTAATGGCCCAGCCCCTTGCCTCAAAATGGGTCACTCTGAAAGGCCCTTTTAGCTGTCGAGCTCCTCAAGGGATCAGCCGAAGCCCTTTTTGGGACTGCATCATAGTTCAACTCCTCCCTTTGTCCAATCTTGTTTCTTTTGCTCTTCCAGAGCTGTGAATACCAGGGTGTCTGCAATAAACTTCCTGCTTGCAAATCCCTCTCTGAGTCTTTTTCCCTGGAAACTGACCTAAGACAGGAAGTATTAGTATTATGGTTATTTCAATGATACATATGAAGAAAGAGAGGATTAGACAAGTAAAGTAATTTGATCAAATTTAAACAAATAGTGGGAAAGAGATGTAAGCCAGAATGGATGATCTACCTTTATCATGAATGGATGTTTTACTTTGTCAAATGCTTTTTCTGCATCTACTGAAATAAATATGATTCTTATCCTTTCTTTTATGAATGTGGTGTAGTACATTGATTGAGTTGCAAATATTGAAACTCCCCTGCCACCCAGGAATAAATCCCACTGGATCATGCTGAATGATTTTTTTTAATGTTCATCAAGGATATTGGCCTGTTCTCTTTTTTAGTGGATTATTTATCTGGTTTTGGTATCAAGGTAATGCTGGCCCATAGAATGCATTTGGAAATTCTCTTCCTTTTCTATTTTTTGGAATAGTTTGAGAAGAATAGGTATTAACTCGTCTTTAAATGTTTGGTAGAATTCACCTGTGAAGCCATCTGGTCCTGGACTTTTGTTTGTTGGGGGTTTTTTGATTACAGATTCAATTTCTTTGTGGGTTATTAGTCTGTTCAAGTTTTGTATTTCATCCTGTTTCAGTTTTGGTAGTTTATAAGTCTCTAGGAATTTACCAGTTTCTGCCAGGTTGTCCAATATGTTGGCATATAGGTTTTCATGATATTCTCTTATAATTGTTTGTATTTCTGTGGTGTTGGTTGTGATTTATCTTCTCTCATGTGTGATTTTATTTATTTAAGTCCTTTCTCTTTTCTTTTGGTAAGTCTGGCTAGGGAGTTATCAATTTAATTAATTTTTTCAAGAACCAACTCCTGATTTCATTGATCTGTTCTATGGTTTGTTTGTTTTAGTTTCTGTATCATTTATTTCTGCTCTAATCTTCCTTCCTTCTGTTGACTTTAGGCTTCATTTGTTGTTCCTTTTCTAGCTCCTTAAGTGTAAGGCTAGGTTGTTTATTTGACATTTTTCTTGCTTCTCAAAGTAGCCCTGTATTGTTATGTACTTTCATCTTAAATCTGTGTTTGCTGCATCCCAAAGGTTTTGGATAATTGTGTTTTCATTTTCACTTGTTTCCATGCATGTTTTAAATTTCTTCTTTGATTTCCTGGTTGATGCATTCATTATTTAGTAGCATGTTATCTAACCTTCATGTATTTGTGGTCTTTCCAGATTTTTTTCTTGTGGTTGACTTCTGGTTTCATTGCATTTTGGTCAGGAAAGATGCCTAGTATGACTTTGATCCTCTTGAATTGGTTGAAGCTTGTTTTGTGGACTAATTTGTGATCTATTCTGGAGAATGTTCCTTATGCACATAAAAAGAAGTGTATTCCGCTTTTATAGGATGGAATGTTCTGAGTATATCTGTTATGTCCATCTGTTCCAGTGCATCATTCAAAGCCATTGTTTCCTTGTTTATTTTCTGTTTAGATGATCTATCCATTGATGTAAGTGGGATGTTGAAGTCCCCATACTATTGTTGTTATTATCCATTAGTTCCTTTATGTTTGTTATTAATTGTTTTATGTATTTGAGTGCTCCCAAGTTGGGTGCATAAATATTTACAATTACATCTTCTTATTGGATTGACCCCTTTATGATTAATGACCTTCTTTGTCTCTTTTTACAGTCTTTGTTTTAAAGTCTAATTTGTCCTATGTAAATATTGCTATTCCAGCTCTTTTTTGACATCCATTTGCATGATAAATTTTCTCACCCTCATTTTCAATCTGTAGGTGTCTTTACATCTAAAATGAGTCTCATGTAAACAGCACATTGATGGATCTTGTTTTTTGATCCATTTTGACATTCTATGTCTTTTGATTGAAGGAGTAGTTCACTTACATTCAAAGTAATTATTGATAGATGTATTTATTGCTATTTTATTACTTGTTTTGTCATTCTTTCTGGAGATTTTCTCTGATCCTGTCTTGTCTTTGTCACTTTGGGTTTCTCCTTTACACTCAATGAGTCCCCCTTAATATTTCTTGCAAGGCTGGTTTAGTTGTCATGAACTCCTTTAGTTTTTGTTTGTCTGCGAAACTCTTAACTCTCTTTCTCTTCTAAATGATAGCCTTCCTGGAGAGAGTATTCTTGGCTACAGATTTTTCCCATTCAGCACTTTGAATTGATCATGAGACTCCCTTCTGGCTTACCAAGTTTCTGTTGAGAAATCCCCAGCTAGCTCTTTGGGTTTTCCCTTGTAAGTTAAAGATTTCTTTTGTCTTCTGCTTTTAAGATTTTTTTTATGACTATATTTTGCAAATTTAATTACAATACATCTTCGTGTTGGCCTACTTCTGTTGATTTTGATGGGAGTTCTCTCTGCTTCTAGGATCTGGATGTCTGTTTCCTTTCCCAGATTAGGGAAGTTTTCTGCTATTATTTCTTGAAATATATTTTCTGCCCCCTTTTCTCTCCCTTCTTCTGGAACTCCTATAATATGAATGTTATTACATTTGAAGGAGTCACTGAATTCCCTAAGTCTATCCTCTTGTGTTCCATAATTTTTCTTTCTCTCTTTTGTTCAGCTTCATTATTTTCCATTATTTTGTCTTCTAGGTCATTAACCTGCTCCTCTGCTTCTTCCAGCCTGCTGGTCATTGCATCAATCCTGCTTCCAATCTCACTTATTGTATTCTTCATCTCCAATTCATTATTTTTTAACTCTGATCTCTGTGTTAAAGGTCTCACTGGTGTCTTCCATTCTTTTCTCAAGCCAAGTGATTATCCTTATAATTGTTGCTTTAAATTCTCTGTAAGATGCATTACTTATATCTGTTTCACTTAGATCTCTGGCCATGTCATTATCTTTTTCTTTAATTTGGAATAAATTCCTCTGTCTTGGCATTTTGTCTAAGTCTCTGCCTTCTATGTGTTAGAAAAGCTGGTTATGTCTCCTGCTCCTGAATAAAAAAAGAGGTCATATAGTGCTAGGGGGGCCTGGTACTTCAGGGACTATCTCTGATATATGCTACATGCACTCTGCTGTTGTGTTCTGACTGCTCTATCCATTAGGCTAGTGGTCTGCAGAGACTCTTCTTGTCTGCTGTTGGCAGTTTTTGGTTCCTGTCCTGAATGTGGCACATTTTAACTAGGTGTGCTCTGGTCTGCTTATGAAGTGAGACCTGACCCCAACGCCACCAGAACTAAGATCATACAGAACTCTCTGGTCATATGTGGTGTGGACAAGGTTTGTACTGTTATTCTAGGGGAGGGGTTCACCTGGGGGAAGAGTCCACCTAGGGGAGAGGACTGAGACAAGCTTGACTGAGAAGGGCAGTCCCACTAAGGCACAGGGAGGGTGGAGCTTTGTGTAAGGAAGTTAGGCAAACAGTGTCAGTGCTGAGCTTCTTCCTTCAGGTGGTTCTGTGTTAACGCAGGGGTGGGGGTGGGGGGGAGAAAGGAAATGGCACCAGCTAGCTCCTTTGTTCCCAGAGAGGTGCCTATGTGAACACTGCCTTTCTGAAAAGAGTGAATAATCTCCCCACTGTGTGCCCCAGGTGCTCTTCAGATTGCTGTTTCCATACTGTGTGCCCCAAGGTTATTTGCCTGCTTTCTCTCCAGGAGTGGGGTAGTGCCCACTATGCTCTATCCCAGCTAAGCCCACTGACCTTTAAAACACCAGGCTTTGAGCCCTGGTTGTAAGAACTCATGAAATTCAGCCTCTCTCATTTTCCAAGCCAATGGCTTTGGAGAAACATTCTTCTTGTGCATTCCCCCACCCTTCTCTAGAATCACAACTCCCTCCTGTCTGCAGCACCTACGATCCGTTTCTCCCCTAAACCACGTCTCTACACTTCCTACATTTTCGATGTGGCATCCTCTCTCCCTTTAGTTGTGGAGCTTGTTCTGTCAGTCTTCAGGTTGATCTCTGAAGTACTTAGGATGATTTGATAGTTATCTAGCTATGTTTGTGGGACTGTGGCCATCTTCCTCTTTTCTCTTTGCACCTCCAGTATTTGTACCCATTTAAAATTTATAGGAATTTCTTTAAATTTCATGTCCTCTTTTTCTGAAAACATCTCATAACATTAAAAAAATTTTAAGGTTTAGCCCACAGACTCATTCAAGTATTTGTTATCTTCTACATGCCAAGCACTATAATAGATGAGGAAACCCTCACTCTAGTTATGGCCTAAAAATATAAACCCTGAGGAAGTTATTTAAGCTCTCTGTGTGTTCAGAACACCAAAATAAGACCATGTCATGGCTCTCAAATGCTTACAGAGCCAAGGAAATACCATAAATGAATTTGAAGCTGAGACATCTCATTTACACATTAACCAAAAAGTCACATTCTTTACTTCCACAAAGAAACTTGCTCTCTTCTATTTGTTTTAAACACAAACCCTCTCATATTTTCTTTTCCTCTTTCTTTCTTTCCTTCCTTCTTTCTTTTTTTTTAGAAAGAGAGAGAGAGATGGGGAGGAGGGGCAGAAGGAGAGGGAGAAAGAGAATCTTAAGCAGGCTCCATCATGGAGTCTGACATGGGCCTCAATATCACAACCCTGAGATCATGACCTGAGCTGAAATTAAGAGTTGGTTGCTTAACCAACTGTGCCACCCAGGCATCCCTTGTTTTCCCATTTCTGAAAGAGACAAATATTTTTCTTTCTTCCTAAATTTACTACAAGAAATTAAAACTATAAACACAATGATCAATGTCAACAGACCACTGGCCACAATATTATCAATCCATCAAGGAATGCCAGGATGGTGCCACACTGGAAAGCCCAGATCCATCTATAAGAAGCACCTGATGCTTACTATGTAGGAATGAAGGCCCGGTACTGCCTAATATTCCAAATTTTCAAGAGAAAGCCAACATATAGATTTTTATTTGAAAATCATTTACTTGAAAATTTTGGCAACCAAGTCAAAGAATTATAAGAATTCAAGATGTGTCATCACTGTAGAGAACAAACAACATATAGTTAGGGCCAGCTGCAGCCTGGGGATAGTCAGTTTAAGACTTTAGGACTAGCTGATCTCCTTGTTTTTTTCTCACTCAAACAGTTCTATGATTTTCATTAGGAAACCCTGAGATTGGGATCACAGTGGCATGAATCCAATTAAAATCACAGCTACAACTCCCAGAGAGATTTTTAATATTATCTGTGTCCTGAAAAAAAAATCATCCTAAGAGAAGTCATTCATTACATTTAATAATGTAGCTGGTAACAAGAAGATTGGAGGAAGATCATTAATTTCTATGTTTAGGTGCCAGTTATAATTCTCTTGAGACCTATGGATTAACAGACCTTTGATATTTGATGTTGCTAATATTGATTGAAAGTTGTATAATTTTCTGAAATGGAAAGATCACTTTGATATATTATTGATCAAATTTTTTACATCATCTGCGTCCACAGATTTCCATGTCAGAAAGTGCAAAGCAGGGCCAATTATATTACTTAGTCCTATGGGTTCAGTAGACACATGGTTTCCATTGTGATATGCATCCACTATATCACCTTAAGGTATCTCCAAGTGATTAATGATACGTAAACACAGTTTCAGAGAAAACAAGTTGACATCTTAGCATGCCACTTATTAGTCATGTGTCCTTGAACATGTTACTAAAACTCTCTGGACTCTTTTTTTCATCTGCAAAATAGGAATTTTTGTGACAATTAATCAAAACATTATATGCAAAAGGCTGACATAAGGTAGGTACACTCAGTAAATGTTCATTGAATTGAAAGTGTGAGTATCCAATTGGCCTTGTTTAGAAGATTCTGGAATATCTAGGACAGGGTTTCTCATGAAAATATCCTAACAAATTAGGGAATTACAACAGTGGTGGGAAAAGATGGAAATTAGACTATGTACATAGGAAATTATACATAGCCCAAATCTTATCTCTACAGCAACCAGACTGTCAAAGTCTGGACTAACCCTTGGGTGGATTTAGATTTACAATTTATACCTTAATAATAAAAGACACTGAGAAAATCCGAAGATGCTTTTCACATTTTTGGTAACAAATTTCTTTATTGTTTGTGGTTTGTTGTATCTCAGATCATTCCTAAATTTTGACTTTAAAAAGGCCCATTTTATTCTATCACATCATCAGGGCAGGAGTTAAAGCAGAATTGATACAGCTAAAGGGGAGCAAGGCTGGAAACTCATGCTATCCAAGCTGAGAATGTGCCAAGAATTCAATTTAGTTTATGAAAATGTCAGAGACTCTGTCACAGCTGCTCTGACCTCATGAGACTCTCTCTGTCTATGACTCCATGAAATCACCCCAGGTGGCCAGTTTCTAGGCCATTACAATTCTTTAAATAATAGTTAAAACAAGATACAAGAATATTTATCAAGAGTAGAACTGAAGGTTAGAAGAAAACTTTTGGCTGGTAGATGCCTGTAACTTTTTGAGTGGTTGGGGGAAAGAAGGATCCTTTTAAAATAAGCAATAGTTTAGAACTTCTGATATTCTGAGTTAGGGTTAATATTTGGGATGTATGTGGGTTTTTTCTTTGGGTAAGTGCCCTTCCAGTACTGTATGTTGTTCTTCTAAGACTTGCATCTAACCTTCGGCCCATTTTGCAATCTCTCCTGCCTTAAAGATGGTGTACAGATTGCCTGAGATATAGACTAACAGCTGTGTTTTTTCTGGCAATTCAAACACTTTGAGTATAGGTCTTGGCAGTTGAAATGCTAGCCTGAAAGCTCTGCACTGAAGTTCTTTGAGAATTTATCAATTTGTGTTTAGGGACTTTTCAAATGGAAAAATGAAGTCATTCATGTTTTCACAGGCAGTTCCAAATTCCAAATTGTGTCAAGGGTAAAATGTTTCTGTGTTTGAAAGGCCAAAGCAGACTTACATAACCCAGAAGAGGACAATATAATGCTACCCCAGGAACAAATTATAAGGCTTTAAAAATTTGCTATTCTATAACTTTACGCAATAGGAAGTGGTTCTTTCTCACCCTGAGGGGAACTGAATTTGGTTTTCATAAAAGAAAAATAAAACCTGTAAGGCCCAGAGAATTGGAAATTCAAATACTCATCATAAATAAAGAAGGTTTTGTTTCATATTTTCCACATTTGGGAAACTGTCTCTCTGAGGAGTTTTGCCAGTGACATGCTCTATGGGTTTTTCCATGTTGCTACTGGTAATTGTGATCTGTGTACTTTTTCTTTTCTTTTTTAAAACAATTGAGACTTCAGAGCTTTTGTGAAGCCTGACTGCCACATAGATTCAAAGAATTCGTTTGTCAGATATTTTTCCAGGCTAGGTCCTTCTTATTAGTCCATCTTTCACTCATGTTTTAAGCTCTGGAATGGGACCCGGGCATACATAATATTAAAACCCAGAAAAGGGTAGGGTACATTGTAATGGCTGAGAAGTTGAGAAGTATGTGGAGGGTTTTCTATTTGTGGCAAGGGCTTATATACTTGAGTTTGTATAGAAGTAAGAGTTTCTACAAAGACAATAAGCTGGCTAAACCAGCAAGAGCAAAGAAATCAATACCAAGTCCTTGGTTGGTTTGGAACTAAGGGATTCAAAAGGTAAGTTATAGAAAAGGAATTGAGAGGAGATGAAAATATGGATCATAGGGAGGGGTATATCATTTCACTGAGTGAATATCCTGGCTTAATGGTTTTTAATTCCAGAGTCCATGGTTTTTCTACAACACTGTGCTGCATTCTGTCTGAAACTATTTCCATTTGGGAACCCAGCAAATGATTTCAAACTGTAAGTATAAGCTGGTATATTTGCAAGCAATGAGATTGTGAGGAAGGATGGTGAGTAAAAAAGCACTATTCACCCTTAAGAGAAATTGATAAGACAGCTATTCTTGTAGTTTCTTTGTGCCAAATTTTTTTGAGAGCAAATATTTCTAACAGAAACTCTGATACACACCCTAAACCACCACAGTGAAAGCACAGGATGTTGTAAGAAAGAATTTAAGAAGAAAATATTAAAGAACTCAAAATCTCTCAGAAGTTTCTTTCATCTACAATAGAATAGAAGAGTGAAAACTGTGTAACTAAATACTTTGTTTTAAGGGTGGGACAAGCTATTGTTTTTAAAAAGGTTATAAAAGCCAATCCAAACCTTTATTCAAACTGATATTATTTGTTGTGATTTGCTTGGCTTTATGGTAAGCACAAGTAGACAAATGTTCTCCATATAGCCTGAAGATGGAAGATAGTATGGTCATCCCATTTACCCTTAGAAGGGCGTAACACCATTCTATTAATTCTTGCAAGGACTTAAAATTTGATACATAAGATTAGCAGGTATAAACCTTGGAAAGGTAAATGTATTGAATAAACAGAACGTATTAGCTCAGCAGTGCCTAAAATGATTACATCGATCATCTACTTTCCTGTTTCTTCACTTAAAATGACATAGAATCCATCTATGTTTTCTCCTTGTAGTGTTTTAATTAGAACATATTTTTCCATGTTACAATTTTCCATAGTTCTTTCTCAATTTGGTTTTCTCAGTAAATTAGAAGAAAAACTAAGAATTCAATAATATATAGAATTTCATTATCTGTAGCAATTTAGTGATTTGGAGCAAATAAACTTAATCAATTTATGTGTTTGAAAGTTCAATATAGTTCATGTTAGTCTGCAAATATCAGGACAGTTCTAAACTTTAGAAGGCCTATATTTTAAAATTTTCTCCTAATTTTTTATTTCACTATATATTACTTATTTTCACTTACCAAGATAAGAACTTATCAAATTAATTCATACTGAAGAAGTTGCATTCATTTATTTCACAAATATTTATTAAACATCTGATATATGTCAAGCAATAACTAGATACTGGAATACGGTAGTAATATCTAGAAAGAATCTTTGCCCTTACTAAATCTATAATGATTCATCATAGAACACAGACAAACAAGAAATAAAATAAAGGGTGCTATATTATAATGACAGAAGTGCTTATAGAGGAGTACATGTCAAGAAGCATCTAAGTTTAGGTGGGATCAGGAAAAGCGTATAGAAGGTACATTCCAGAGGGAGAGGGGTTAAGATGGCGGAGGAGTAGGGGACCCCTTTTTCAGCTGGTCCCCTGAGTTGAGCTGGATAGGTACCAGACCAGGATGAACATCCACGGAATCAGCCTGAGGCGCAGGAAGATACATCTGGATCTCTACAAATGAACACCTCCAGCGCTGAGTATTGAGGTACGAAGTGGGAAGCCATGAAATCGCGCACAGATATCGGAAGATAAACGGAGGGGGGAGGGAGCTGCCGCATTCTGGCACAGGGAAGCGGTAGCCACCTGCACGGGGGAGCGGGCGGACTTGAGGACCAGCACCCCGTGAGAGAGCAGACTGAGACCATGAGCCTGGGAACTCGCACCACCAGACTGAAATGGAGCTCCAGTGTGCTCACTGGAACCAGACTGAGACCGGGAGCTCCAGGAGCACACGGGGGTGGCTGGTGGCTGGCGGTGTTAGAAACACAAAGGACAGAGACCCGCGAGCCCTGGAAGTGAGGGCTGGGACGCCGGGTGTGGGGCGCACATCCCATACGCTGCAGGGTTGAGCAGCACCAACAGAAACACAGTTAAAGTGGTCAGAACATCAGTGGAGAACGGTCCGCGATCCCTCTGTTCTGAGACAGAGGCTGAGATTCGGCCACTGCTACTCTGACTCTCAGAAGAGGCACAGCAAACCGCCAGGGAAAGCCACCAGAGAACAAAAGCCTGGAAATACCGGCTCACAGTGTGCCCATCCCCATCCACCATCGCAGGGGACACAGAGACTCTACCCAAACACAGTTGCCTGAGTATCGGCGTGGCAGGCTCCTCCCCCAGAAAGCGGGCTGAAAAATCAAGAAGCCCACATCCCTAAGGTCCCATAAAACAAGGGCGCACGGCCTGGGTCCCGGTCAATACTTTGGGCTCTGGACAACCCCGCAACCTCTCCTCATCAAAATGACGAGAAGGAGAAATCCCCCCCAGCAAAGAAAAGACAATGAGTCTGTGGTCTCTGCCACAGAACTAATGGATATGGATATAACCAAATTATCACAAATGGAATTCAGAGTAACAATGGTCAAGATGATGTGTAGACTTGAAAAAAGTATTAACGAAAATATTAATGAGAATATAGAATCTCTAAGGGCGGAAATGAGAGCGAATCCGGCAGAAATTAAAAATTCTATGAGCCAAATGCAGTCAAAACTAGAGGCTCTGATGGCCAGGGTGAATGAGGCAGAAGAACGTATCAGCAAATTGGAGGATGGGTCAGTAGAAGAGAAAGGTAAAATAGAATCTGGACTAAAAAAAATCCACGTGCAAGAATGTAGGTTATGGGAGATTACTGACTCAATGAAACGTTCCAATGTCAGAATCATCGGCATCCCCGAGGGGGTGGAGAAAAACAGAGGTCTAGAAGCGATATTTGAACAAATTGTAGCTGAAAACTTCCCTAATCTAGCAAGGGAAACAAACATTCGTGTCCAAGAGGCAGAGAGGACCCCTCCCAAGCTTGACCACGACAAACCTATGCCACGTCACGTCATAGTGCATTTCACAAATATTAGATCCAAAGATACAATATTGAAAGTGGCCAGGGCAAAGAAATTTCTCATGTACTAAGGCAAAGGTATCAGAATTACGTCAGACCTGCCTACACAGACCTGGAATGAGAGAAAGGGTTGGGGGGGGGGCATTTTTAAATCTCTTTCAGAGAAAAACATGCAGCCAAGGATCCTTTCTCCAGCAAGGCTGTCATTCAGAATTGATGGAGAAATAAAGACCTTGCAGAATCGCCAGTCATTGACCAATTTTGTAACCACGAAACCAGCCCTACAGGAGATATTAAGGGGGGTTCTATAAAGGTAAAAAGGCCCCAAGAGTGATACAAAACAGAAAGTCACAATCGATAGAAACAAAGACTTTACTGGCAACATGGCATCATTAAAATCATCTCTCTCAATATTTAGTCTCAATGTAAATGGTCTAAATGCTCCCAAAAACGCCACAGTGTTGCAGATTGGATAAAAAGACATGACCCATCCATTTGCTGTCTACAAGAGACTCATTTTTAACCTAAAGATACATTCAGACTGAAAGTAATGGGATGGAATACCATCTTTCACACCAATGGACCTCAAAAGAAAGCTGGGGTAGCAATTCTCATATCAGACAGATTGGATTTTAAACTAAAGACTATAGTTAGAGACACAGAAGGGCACTATATTATTCTTAAAGGATGTATCCAACAAGTGGATATGACAATTATAAA
>NW_024425119.1:23798611-23831008 GCF_017311325.1 Ursus maritimus
AAATGGCTAACAGACACATGAAAAATGTTCAAAATCATTAGCCATCAGGGAAATTCAAATCAAAACCACACTAAGATACCACCTTACGCCAGTTAGAATGGCAAAAATTGACAAGGCAAGAAACAACAAATGTTGGAGAGGATGTGGAGAAAGGGGATCCCTCCTACATTGTTGGTGGGAATGCAAGTTGGTACAGCCACTTTGGAAAACAGCGTGGAGGTCCCTTAAAAAGTTAAAAATTGAGCTACCCTATGATCCAGCCATTGCACTACTGGGTATTTACCCCAAAGATACAGACGTAGTGAAGAGAAGGGCCATATGCACCCCAATGTTCATAGCAGCAATGTCCACAATAGCTAAATCGTGGAAGGAACTGAGATGCCCTTCAACAGATGACTGGATAAAAAAGTTGTGGTCCATATATACAATGGAATATTACTCAGCTATCAGAAAGAACGATTTCTCAACATTTGCTGCAACATGGACGGCACTGGAGGAGATAATGCTAAGTTAAATAAGTCAAGCAGAGAAAGACAATTATCATATGATTTCTCTCATCTATGGAACATAAGAACTAGGAAGATCGGTAGGGGAAAAAAGGGATAAAGAAAGGGGGGATAATCAGAAGGGGGAATGAAGCATGAGAGACTATGGACTCTGAGAAACAAACTGAGGGCTTCAGGGGGGAGGGAGGTGGGGGAATGGGATAGGCTGGTGATGGGTAGTAAGGAGGGCACGTATTGCATGGTGCACTGGGTGTTAAAAGCAACTAATGAATCATCTAACTTTACATCAGAAACCAGGGATGTACTGTATGGTGACTAACATAATATAATAAAAAAACATTAAAAAAATAAATAAAGTACCAATTTGCAAAGTGTAAAAAAAAAAAAGAAGGTACATTCCACAAAATACCCCAGAAGGGTATTTTTCAGTACCTAAAATTATTCATTTGTTTGTTTCCATATTTATTTTCTTTCTGCTCCCAACAGTACATAGACTTCTTAAGGACAGTGACTGTTTAGCTCATTCTGTGTTTCTAGAATGGCACACAATAGACACTCAGTAAGTATTTGGTGACTAAATGACTAATGGTAAGAAATGATGCTGAGAAGGTAACTGACAGCCTTCTAAGTTATGCTGAGATGATCAAACGTCATTTTCCAATCAGTGGAAAGCATGGAATGGTTTTCAGCAGGGTACCAAACTAGCTCTTGGAGAAAATGGATCAGGCAGAAAAAAAAGTTGATGAACTTCAGTGAGAGAGCTATGCCCAATGTGAGTTAAAATTGATGGTGGCCTAAAGTTCTTGATGGCAGTGGATTTGGAGAGAAGTGAAAATTGATGGTGGCCTAAAGTTCTTGATGGCAGTGGATTCAGGAGACATTTAAGAAGTACAATCAACAGTGACTGGATATGGTGCAGAGAGGGAGGGGATTAATCAAGAAGGATTCTAGATCTGAATCCCTGGATGGATGGATGGATGGATGGATGGATGGATGATAATATTCATGAAAATAGGAAGCAAAGGAGCAAGAAGTTTTCTTAGGGAATATGAAGAATTCAGTCTTGAGCATGTGTACTTTGAGATGCCTGCATGATATGTAAGTAAAAATGTCTAATAGACAATCAAATACATGAGTCCAAAACAAAGAAGAGTAGAGACAGAAGTTCATAGAAGTTGGGGTGCCTGGGTGGCTCAGTCGTTAAGCGTCTGCCTTTGGCCCAGGGCGTGATCCCGGAGTTCTGGGATCGAGCCCTGCATCAGGCTCCTCTGCTGGGAGCCTGCTTCTTCCTGTCCCACTCCCCCTGCTTCCCTCTCTCGCTGGCTGTCTCTCTCTTTCTGTCAAATAAATAAATAAAATCTTAAAAAAAAAGTTCATAGAAGTTGAACTTCTAATTCAACACAGACATTGAATCCCAAACTTGTTAGGAAGCTGCAATCAGAACAGAACACTTTTTCTTTCCATTTTCATGACACTTGGCGTGCCACACTTGCTAAGCATTAGCTGTTGCTGATGACAACTTCCTGGTGTCAGACTAGTCTTCAAGTTTAAGTGCTGAACTGAACTGACAGGGGCCTGGCCTACTGCAATTTCCAAATTGCTTTGGCAGCTGAAAGAGGTGAAAAACTCATTACCAAGCCATCTGTCCTGAGGTTCTGTCCTGATTTCTAGGCCAGAGAAATTTGAATAATTCTGAGAGAATTTAAATAGCACACAGAGATCAGTAAATTCATTTGTTATTAGCTCTATATCCTAGTTTCTTGGGCTTTAATAAAAACCTCGGGAAGTTGAACAAGGTGGCAGTATTAGCAAGTTGATACTCTAGAGGTAGCCTTCATTTCAGAAGAACACATAATCTAACAGAGGATCAGATGTCTTTCCATTAAGTATACTACATTTTTGTTGCTTTTTTCCTCCAATTTCTATAACCTGCTTCTAGTCCTATATTAGGGTATACCTATGCAATAAAATTAAAAGATAGGTAGCAATGAAATTAATGTAACGGTCAATTTGAATCTCTTGCTTGTTGTAGAGAAACATTTCTGGATTCAGCTTTCCTCCTCTACTTCCCTCTAGTACTTTCCTCTGCTTTTTCTTTACACTTTTCCTCACTGTCTTCTTCCTCCTTCCATTTCTTTCTTTCCTTGTATAATGAAAGAGCATGAGATTTTGAGTCAGATAGACATGGGTTTGAATCGGATCTCGACTTTATTTAGTTAAATGCTCTGGAAGTGTTTTCTAAGTTTTAAATAATAATATTGATAATTTAAAATACCACGGGGTTACTATGAGGGCTAGAGGAGAAAATTTACATAAAATCCACTGCGTAAAGATGGCTCACAGTAGGTATTTCATAAATATAGTTTGTATTCTTTTTCCATTTCCATTTTCCTCTGTTAAGAATGTTACTGGACCACAGCATAATGAAACTTGTTAAGCATGGTTAAATTAGACTCAGTGAATGAGGGAAGAGAAACCTGGATGATAATTGGTTCAGAAGCAAATGAAAAATAATGATTTACAGACAGTAAGTGACTTAGCCATTCTTTTAAAAAGTAGACAAGGGCAAAGGGTATAGAACAACGATGCAATACTATGAAAGAGAATCAGAATCAGGGAAAAATTTTTGTTGGTGATGGTTGGTTGTTTGATGGGAGGTTTGAGTAGCCCATAACAAGGGGAGGAGGAGACTGATTAAGAGGAAGAATATAAAAATAAGAGAGATCAATAACAGAGAAAAATACCCTAAGGGAATAGAATATAATAGCAGCACTGATAGAAGTAACTTCTGTAGCTATAAAAACAAATTGCCAAATGAACACAAACTCTTTTTGGACAGTATAAGCAGGGCCTTTGGAGAAAAGGGCTCACCATGACCTAGAACTTCAGCAGCCTTTTATTATTAGCCAGCACGACCAAAGAGTTCAGTGTTCAGGGCGGAAGAATATTGTAGGAGTGGCCTATATGTGGCTGTCTTTTACTAATGCCTGAAATGGCAATTACTCATTATATGTGAAGTGGTTCAGAGCTATATAGGTTAAAGAGCATATCTTCAGGAAATGCAGCCATTAGTTTGAATGTAAGCTCTATAACATATTTATAAAATCTTGGGAAAGTTTTGAAATTTCTCCGAGCCTTAGCTTCTTCAAAGTACAAGTAATAGCTCTCACCTATTATTGGAGACAATGTACGTCAAGTAATTAACAGTGGTTAGCACACAGGAAACAATTTTCATTGTGGTGTGTTAGAATACTGTAATTTTCTTATTTGCCTATTATTGAATATTTTTTTGTTTTCTTTCCATAAAACATTGAGCACTTCTAATACAATGTGCTTGCAGAGATTTAAGATGATATCACCATCAGTGGTGCTATCCTAGGGCAGCTGAATGAGATTGTCCCAAGATTCCGAATGTGGTCTGAGCCGATAGAACTGTGACATTCCCCCAAAGAAACGCTAGCCTTTTGTGTCACAGACTTGTGTGACACATAACTTATCCATAGTACCCAGCTTCAGCAAAAGAAAAGAAGGAAAATTTTCATTAAACCTTTTCAATGCTGACGACATTATCCTCAGGAACTTTACCTAGACTTTGACATCTGTTCACCTATTTTCTTCAAATTTAAATCAAACTGATTCTTTCCCAATATGATGGCAATTATGACACCAATAAAAGCACAAAATACAGAAATTCAGAGGTAAAAAGGATGTCTCATTCAACTGTTTCATTTATGGACATTATTACTGTAATTATTGTAATTTAATAAGTATTATATTTATCCAGTAGTTTTGACTAGAGCAATCCATTAAGAACACATTTTTAATGTAACAAACTGAGAATGTAAAAGACATAGTTTATGAGTAACCCAGTTTTTATATTGCTTTTCCTTAATCCTGAGTTCATATTCCACCTAGAAAAGGCAGAATCTAACATTAAGTCCCATCTATTACACAATTAAAGTCAATAGTGAAGAATATTTGGAATTGCTTGAAGTAATAGGGCAAGGGGTGGAGGTTAGGAAAGACCAAATACAATGATTGGTATAGTAAAGAAGTGCCTCTCAAACTTTCATGTGGATATAAGTCAGCTAGAGATCCTGTTAAAGTGCAGATTCTGATTCAGTAGACCTAGAATGGGATCTGAGATTTTTCATTTCTAACAAACTTCCAGGTGCCAAGGATGCTATTGTTTCCTAGAATCCAGTAATTGAGTGGGGAGGGACAATGGCATGTGTCTCTAGCTTGGCATCACAGAAAACATCAAAAGCTCAACCAGCAGCCACTTGCCTTCTTGAATCTCTTTTCTTCTAACATGACAACTCTCTAACACTCTGATTTTAATAACGGACTTATACCTATCCATAGGCAGAAGTCATAATCTCTGGAAATGTTTCTTTATCAAGAAACCTGATGGACATTGGTCAAATAGTCAGAGAAATAACAGTAAAGGTGACATCATCTCCTGAGTTGAAAGAGCAAGAACAAGACCAGGAACCTAATCAACTGCTTTTATCAGAACTGTGCCATTCCATGTACCTAAAACTCATGTTTTATGTCAATCATATCTCGGTAAGAAAAAAAAGTAATTGGGCCATTCTTCACACACTCCAATAGTGATTCTAAAGATAGATCTTTTGGGAAAACTATAACAAAACCTTCTATCAATTTTTTTTTTATGATGGGCCTATCAGTATGAGCAGTTCCTCCCTTTCTCCAGTATAAAACAAACTCAGATTCACGTTCGATTTCAGTAGGTTTTAATTCTTTACTTTTACTTTTATTTTAGAACGGAGCACATAAGAAAAATACTTGAATATATGAAAACCTTAAAGACGTTGTATGTATGCCCTAATTACTTTTAGAATTATTTGCTTCACTAAACACAAGAATTATAGTGGAAATCAATACTCTGGTTTATCTCTTTTTAAGAGTGTCTATTTTCATTAGAATATTTTTGTTTCTAAAAGCAGACAACCTTCTTTAGGCAATGAAAGCAGGCTAGTTGTACCCATTCACTTTCAACTGTGGTCAGAGGCAGTACACATTCCCTAGTGAACTCAGGAAAGATTGTCAAAAGTGCACTGTGCATGAAGATGTTTACTCGGCAGGGAGCTATCAAACATATTTAAGTGTTTTATCTTTAACAGCCAAAGAGAATGTCAGAAGCCTCATTTCCTGGCTAGACAATAAGCATCCTGTCTTAAGCTTAGCCAAGTACACAGCATATCATTTCAATTGCTGTGTGAGTGATGGCATAAGTATGACAGCCGACACCATCACTAAACCATATTTTTGGAAAGAAGGCAGTCTATAAATTCAGAGGGGAAGATTTTGCTAGTTGGGTGTCTGTATCTATATTTGCCACCTAGGGAGAATAATAGCTTTATTTTAGAATGTATTGTATAAGCAGAGATATACCCTAAATTTACAAAGGAGTAGCAGATGCTTTTGTTTTTTTTCTGTCATTGCAGTTTTGTTTACTGGGGATCTTAATGTTAAAATTGCTCTGGAAAGAGTTTTGCAAATTTGTACCCATTCTCTGGGCTAAAGAGTTGTTGCAGTTGCTTCAGAAATGGAAACCCTGTTTCTATTTCACAGGTATTTTTGAAGGCACAGCAGCACAGTGGGACCTATGTTCACTTGTCTTTTTTCCCCTGATAAGCAGAAAAGCATCCTGGAGGAGAAAGACAGGCACAGGCTGTCACTGAGAAGCTAAGGTTCATGTCCGCTGTGAGAGCCATTCCTGTCACTAACATGATGCTTTACTTAAACTACCCAGACAAAAATAGATCTTCACTTGAGCTGGAAAAGCAGTGGGAAGGAAAAGTATAAAACTACAAGTTTAAATATTTCAGTTCTGCCTATGAGAATGACTACCCGTTTGTTGGTAACCTTGATCAGATTAGCTCACTTAAGCTGCCACAAATTGATCCACCTTTCTTGTCAATCAAGTGAATCACTTTTAAAATGATAATAAACACAGTCAAAGAAAATATAGCAAATTAACTTGAAGCTGACACGATATCAGTTTGGACTTGTGCTGATGACATTTAGACAGGAAACAAAATACTGAATTAAAAGCACATTTGCCTTTTTTAATAAGTGGTAAATTTCAAAAAAATAACCAATTTCAATTAATAATGATTTAACTATATCAATTAACTTTTTCTAGGATGCAGTATTAAAATAAAAGCCACACAGCAACCTCTACGACATCAGCCAAAGCAACCTTTTTCATGACACATCCCCAAAGGCAAGAGAAACAAAAGATAAAATGAATTTATGGGACTTCATCAAGATTAAAAGTTTCTGCACATCCAAGGAAACAGTCAGAAAAACTAAGAGGCAGCCCACGGAATGGGAGAATATATTTGCAAATGACACTACAGATAAAGGACTGGTATCCAAGATCTACAAAGAACTTCTCAAACTCAATACACGAGAAACAAATAAACAAATCAAAAAATGGGCAGAAGAAATGAACAGACACTTTTCCAATGAAGACATACAAATGGCTAACAGACACATGAAAAAATGTTCAAAATCATTAGCCATCAAGGAAATTCAAATCAAAACCACACTGAGATACCACCTTACGCCAGTTAGAATGGCAAAAATAGACAAGGCAAGAAACAACAATTGTTGGAGAGGATGTGGAGAAAGGGGATCCCTCCTACATTGTTGGTGGGAATGCAAGTTGGTACAACCACTCTGAAAAACAGTGTGGAGGTCCCTTAAAAAGTTAAAAATTGAGCTACCCTATGATCCAGCCATTGCACTACTGGGTATTTACCCCAAAGATACAGACGTAGTGAAGAGAAGGGCCATATGCACCCCAATGTTCATAGCAGCAATGTCCACAATAGCTAAATCGTGGAAGGAGCCGAGATGCCCTTCAACAGATGACTGGATTAAGAAGTTGTGGTCCATATATACAATGGAATATTACTCAGCTATCAGAAAGAACGAGTTCTCAACATTTGCTACAACATGGACGGCACTGGAGGAGATAATGCTAAGTGAAATAAGTCAAGCAGAGAAAGACAACTATCATATGATTTCTCTCATCTATGGAACATAAGAACTAGAATGATCAGTAGGGGAAGAAAGGGATAAAGAAAGGGGGGTAATCAGAAGGGGGAATGAAACATGAGAGACTATGGACTATGAGAAACAAACTGAGGGCTACAGAGGGGAGGGGGGTGGGGGAATGGGATAGACCGGTGATGGGTAGTAAGGAGGGCACATATTGCATGGTGCACTGGGTGTTATACACAACTAATGAATCATCGAGCCTTACATCGAAAACCGGGGATGTACTGTATGGTGACTAACATAATATAATAAAAAATCATTATTAATTAAAAAAAAATAAAAAATAAAAAAAAAATAAAATAAAAGCCACAATTTGACAATTACCTTTTCTTCATTAGTCTCCAGTTGATTTATAGGGATCTTTCCAACTAGATTATAAACTCTTCGAGGGCAGCAATAATGTATGTTTCATCTATGATTTAGGGCCACATCACAAGATCTCTGTGCTACCCATGAGCTAGAGAGATAAGAAAGGATTCCAGGCTATCCTCTAAGAAGTCCTCCATTTGCATTAAGGGAATAAAATGTCCTCTGTGTCACCAACTTCCTAATTACTTTATTCCTTCGTGCCACAGCTGGATTAAACTAGAAGTATAATGGGGATTTGGAGTCAGAGGGAGAAGGCTACACATTTCATAGCCTTGTCTCCCCTTATGGTTGTGGCTCTGATGCTGTAGTATCATCTCATTTGTCTTACTGCTCCTGAGAACTGATTAGAGTAAGTTTTACCTTCCCTGGAGTTTACATTTCTGTTCCTTTACTTTAATAAAATGGAAGTATCTCTATGCAGTGATTCTTGGTACAGCCATTTATTTTATAATTATACTACTAATAATATTTACCATTTATTGAGCATGTATTAAATGATGAGTGCTCTAAATAGATTATGTAATTAAATATACTCTAAAACCCTATGAGGTAGCTAGTGTTAGTCCCAAAATAGAGATAAGGAAGTTGAAGCCTAGAGATCTGATCTAACCTCATACATCTGAAAAGTGAAGGAGGACGTATTTGAAAGCGGGTCTGACTGCTAATGTGAGAGTCTTGAACATCTTAGAAAATAAAGCATCTCTGTTTGTCACGTTGTATGGCTACTGAATAAATGCTGTACAGTGAGACAGGGACATAGATGGAGCAATCATTTGCTTCAGGTACAGCCAAAACACTACCATAAAAACGCTTAATGATGACTGAGATGCAGTTGAATGCTGAGATGTAGTTGCTACCTTCAATTGACAGAAAAATGAACTCAACTTTGTTGAATGATAGACCCTGAATAATTTATGACAACAAGAGATAGACTCGATTGAGAAAACTAAATATTTTTTTTTCCTTCCTTGACTTTATCCATAATAGAAAGTAAAACAATGGTTGATGCAGACACCAAAAAGAGAGTGAAAAAAGAAGCCACAAATTGGGAAAAGAGACTTGTAATGCACATAATTCACAAAAACAACTTCTGCAAACTAATCAGAAAAAGAAAAGAATCCAATAGGAAAATGAACAAAAGGCTTGAACAGGCTCTTTACAGAAGGGTAAATACAAATGGCCAAGACAAAGAAAAAGATATACTGTCCTATTAGAAATCAAGGAGGTAAAAATAAAAACCTCAGTGTACTCCCATGTTACATATACCAGATTGGGAAAATATTACAAGTCAGGTGAGAATATGAAGTCACTTGAATACTTACACAAGTCTGGTGGGAGGACAAATAGGTATAACTACTTTGTAAGGCATGTTGACATTATCTAGAAAGTTGTTTTACTCCTTGATATATGCCATAGGGACAATTTTGTCTATGTATACAGGGAGGGAAAAAGGCTCATAGCAACACTAATGTAACAACAAGAAAAAAGAAAAGAAAGAAAAGAAAAAGATTAAAAAGAGAATCAACCCAAATATCAATCAACAGATCAAAATAAGTAGAAACATAGATGATGGTGTAGCCATGTGATAGAATATTACATAACAGTGAAAATAAATACATATACAGCTACATGTACTAATATGATTGGATCTCGGGAATTAAAGATTAAAGGCAAAGCTGTTGCAGAAAAATACATGAAGTAAAATTCCATTTACAAACTCTTTGACATGCAAGATCAAGTGATATAGCAACGGAATGTTAATGCAAAATTCAGGCCAGGCCAGGGATACACTATTCAGAGAAAAGTGAGTCTTAGACTCACAAGACAACATAATTAAATGTAGTGTTTTCTTCATAATTTTAGTGGTGGGTGTCCAAGTGAATATTGCATAATTATACTTTTTCTAATTCTTTTTTTGTGGCTTTTTAAAAAACTATAGTAAAATATATATAATACCAAATTGACCATTTTAACAATTTTTAAGTGTACAGTTCAGTGGCAACCATCATCCTTAGATAAAAAGAATTATTCCTTTTGTCTAATAATATTTGATTAAAGGAGTTTATAATAATGTTTGATGATAATTATATCACTTTCATATCTTTCGTGAATTTTAGCCAGTTCATTACTGTAAGAAAAAGTCTCTCATTTTGGTAAGTTATCAAAGTGTGAAACTTGGTTTTTGTTGCTGAGAAAAGTACATTGAGTTAGTCTGGGAAAAATTAATGTAATATGTGGAGGAAGATTAAGAAGTTTCATCTCCTGAAGTAAATAAAAAGTAGCAACATATTTACAATGGGATCTGAAGTTTCAATGACACCTAGAGTTTATCTGCTACTTGTAGGGTTGATTGTAAAACAAATTTTAAGTCATATAGTTGTTTTATTGCATTCATTGACTTTCAACTCTCTAATTATTTTTACTATTAATTATTACTAGCTCAGTAATTTAAAAAATTGACAGTTGCATCTGGACACTTTCCAAATATTACATGGTTAAAAGTAGCAAGTCATTGTTTTATAATGCTTTCCATAATACCAACCATTCATGTGTTCTGTGAAGAGCAAGGATAGAAGATCAGGTATGAAACCCAGAGGAGTTATTTCAAATTTTCCATCAACTCACACTTTTGAGCATTATTGATCTCATTTTTTTCTCTAAAGCTAGGATTTCCGACCCAAGCTTAGCAATTTCTTGTTGCGGTTGTTCATTTGTTCCCTGTGCCTGTTGCAGCATGACTTAATTATTGTCCAAATGCATTTGTAACTCCAGAAACAGCAAAGGAAAAAAAAGAGCGCAGGGCTGTGTTAGGCAAGAATTTTGTTTTATAATAAAAGAAGGCATTGAACACCAAAGCTGACTATGAAACAAACCCAATCAAGGTCTGAAAATTCCACCAGAGAATGAAGCATGATGGGAATTTTCGAGTCCTAATTTCTTTTCTGCCTACAGGAGTTCTTGGTTAAAAGCAATGAATAAACCCATTTTTAAAAAACTGGCAAGACTTCAAAAGTAGTTTAATCTGCTACATTTTATGACGTTTTATAGCCAATTCGTGTTTTAACGAGTTCATTCACTTAATAATTACAATACATTACCTGATACATTTCCCTTTTATAAACTAGATTTTTTTTCTCATGAAGTATTATTTGTTCAGATTTTTTAAAATCTCAGTTTCTTTACTGGATAGTTCCATAGATATTCACAATGTGTAATTTTATGTAACACATTTATTATAAAGGCCTTAGCCAACAATGCACCGTGAAGAATAATGATAATACACTTCGCTGGTTCTGTTTCTTTAGGATTTTAATTAAAAGTAACCACATGGCACTAAAAGGTGGCATATAGATGATTGGTGAGAAACAATAGGGCAAAGTAAATTAAAATTGTAAGCAATTGTTTCATTGTACAAATAACTAAGTTTCACTGCATTCTGAAAGGCAACAGAGTCCAGTGGCATCCATTGGATGACAGATCCTAACTTCTATGCTCTCAATTGCAGAAAGAAATGAAACCCTAAATGTACTATCTAAACCTATTATTATTTGTTGAGAGCACTCACTTAAGCATTTTCTGGAAATCCATATCTAGGGTAATACATACAGACTCAATTTGATAAACGCACACAGTGATGCTTCATTAAATTTCTATAAATCTCTGATATGCTTTCCTTTAAAAATACTGTCTTGGTGATCACAGCATTGTAATATAGCTTGAAATCAGGCAACATGATGTCTCCAGCTTTGTTTTTCTTTTTCAACATTTCCTTGGTGATTCGGGGTCTTTTCTGGTTCCATACAAATTTTAGGATTGTTTGTTCCAGCTCTTTGAAAAATGCCACTGGTATTTTGATCAGGATGGCGTTGAAAGTATAGATTGCACTGGGCAATATAGACATGTTAACAATGTTTATTCTTCCAATCCATGAGCATGGAAAATTTTTCCATCTTTTTGTGTCTTCATCAATGTTTTTCATCAGTGTTGTGTAGTTTCTAGAGTATAGATCCTTTACTTCTCTGGTTAAGTTTATTCTGAGATATCCTATGGTTTTTGGTGCTATTATAAATGGAATAGATTCCCTAAATTCTCTTTCTTCAGTCTCATTGTTAGTGTATAGAAATGCAACTGATTTCTGAGCATTGATTTTGTATCTTGCCACATTACTGAATTGCTGTATGAGTTCTAGTAATTTGGGCGTAGAGTCTTTTGGGTTTTCCACATAAAGTGTCATGTCATCTGTGAAGAGAGAGACTTTGACTACTTCTTTGCCAATTTGAATACCTTTTATTTCTTTTTGTTCTCTGATTGCTGATGCTAGGACTTCTAGTACTATGTTGAACAATAGTGGTGAGAGTGGGTATCCTTGTCCTGTTCCTGATCTTAAGGGAAAAGCTCTCAGCTTTTCCCCATTGAGAATGATATTCGTTGTGAGCTTTTCAGAAATGGTTTTTATGAAATTGAGGTATGTTTCCTCTATCCCTACACTCTGAAGAGTTTTAATCAGGAAAGGATGCTGGGGGCGCCTGGGTGGCACAGCGGTTAAGCGTCTGCCTTTGGCTCAGGGTGTGATCCCGATGTTGTGGGATCGAGCCCCACATCAGGCTCCTCTGCTATGAGCCTGCTTCTTCCTCTCCCACTCCCCCTGCTTGTGTTCCCTCTCTCGCTGGCTGTCTCTATCTCTGTCAAATAAATAAATAAAATCTTTAAAAAAAAAAAAAAGGAAAGGATGCTGTATTTTGTCAAATGTTTTTTCTGCATCAATTGGTAGGATCATACGGTTCTTGTCTGTTCTGTTATTAATGTGTTCTATTACACTGATTGATTTGTGAATGTTGAACCACCTTGCGTCCCAGGAATAAATCCCACCTAGTTGTGGTGGATAATCCTTTTAATGTACTGTTGGAGCCTATTAGCTAGGAACTTGTTGAGAATTTTGACATCCATTTTCATCAGGGATATTGGTCTGTAATTCTTTTTTAATGGGGTCTTTGCCTGGTTTTGGGATCAAGGTAATGCGGGCCTCATAAAACGAGTTTGGAAGTTTTCTTTCTGTTTCTATTTTTTTGAACCAGCTTCAGGAGAATAGAAGAATATCTCTTCTCTAAATGTTTGGTAGAATTCCCCTGGGAATCCATCAGGCCCAGAACTCTTATTTTTTTGGGAGGTTTTTGATCACTGCTTCAATTTCGTTACTGGTTATTGGTCTATTCAGATTGTCAATTTCTTCCTGTTTCAGTCTTGATAGTTTATAGGTTTCCAGGAAGGCATCCATTTAGAAGCCACTCTTCTGAGGTTGTTGAGAGGCTTAAAATGGTAGAAGACGGTGGATAAACTAGTCCATAATGGTTAATATTGCTCAACCAACAAACAGTGCCTGTCGTGTGTGTGTGTGTGTGTGTGTGTGTGTGTGTGTGTGTGTGTATACTAAGTAGTTAGTGAATGAATACACAAATAGCCCATATCACCCAAGTAAAATCAACCTCTACCTAGGAAGTGAAGGCCAATCTTGTTTTCCAAATTGTAGGTAAAATGTTATAAAAATTGTACAGCAGGAAGATTCTACAGGTATACATCTTACTATTTTTGAAGTTTAAAAAAAATAAACCAATTCTAAGATATCATAGCTAAGTTGTATGTTTAATCAGAAGACAAAGGAATTTTCTCATAGGTGTGTGCTCAAGGGAAAACTTTATGAGAAACCATAAAGGGTTATTTATGGCCTTTTTTCTGAATTTTTAACCTTGATATGTCTTTCTTTAGGCCCACTTTCCATGAAATGGATCCACGGCAATCAATCGAATTGAGTCCTAGAAAGGATATTTTCCTTCCAAAAGCTGAACCTGTCTCCAAAAACATTTATTTTCTTATTTTCTGCAAATATTTACCCCCTTTTCATTTCCACATCTCACAGATTGGGAGAGAAATTATGCGAACTCTTCCATACAACTTTGTCTTACCTTTGCCTTTCCCACACACATATATATTCAGGGGAAAAGAAAAGTTAAAGAGACATAAGAAAATCCTCTTTGCAGTAAATAAAACAATGTTTAACCTCTAACATTTATTTTACCTGCACCTACCAAATATTCAGAGATTCAAGGGGTGAGGTTGTGGGAGAAGAGGCAGAGGAAGTGGGAAGGACCCATAAGTGACACACTTACTCTTATCAGGAGTGACCAGGCTCACTGACCAAGCTGGAGACACCAATATCAATAAGATGCAGCTCCACTATCATGGAACTGTCATTATAAAGATAGAAATGTGAACAAATAAATAAACGATAATAAAATAAGTATAAAATTGGAAATGTTATGAAAGAAACAAATGAGGGCTGGAAGGTAGCAATGGCTGTTGTGGGTATTGATGATGGAGACCTGCTTTAGACAGCATATTCAAGGCCAAATGAGTTGGCCGTAGGAAGATGGGGAAGCATTTGCGGGGGTAAAACACAACCATTATTGCTCCTGAGGTAGAAAGAGTGTGAGGGGTAACAAGGAATTATGAACAAACACCCACAGTGACCAATTCCCCTTTTGCAAAGATTGTTCTGGTTGTCTTACAGAGAATAGACTGGAGGAGTCAAGAGCCAAAGTGGAGGGGTTGTTGCAGAAGTCTTGGTAAAAGAAGTGGCCATAAGGACCAAACGGGGCCAAGGAAATGGAAAGAGTGAAGAGATGTGGCTTGCTGATGGAGTGTGTGTGGCGACCCAAGAAAAGGAAGATCCAACAGTGACTTCCAGGTTGCAACCTTGAACATTTGGGTGGCCAGAGATGGCACGCATTGATACGAATAAGATCAGACAATGGGAAACAGATTTGGGGGGAAGGATTGGGTGACTAAAATCAAGAATTCCATTTAATGCTCTTTTTATGGATTGATTCTGTAGATTTATTCTGTCAGAAGTGACCATAAGCAGAAATTCACTTACAAATAACCTCATTGCTGATCTTGTTTGAGCCATGAAATATCTGCTTTATGAGATTGCAAAACTAAATAGTGTAATTATTCCCCTAAACCTGGTATAACAAGCAACCATATAATGAGTCTCAGTACACAGTACATTTTGAGCTTCTCAGAGGAAAGTACTGATAATATGTGGAAGAGTCATAAATTTAGTATCCAGAAATGCATTATTGGATACATTAGTGCTAAAAATAAGAGTAGAGGTCTAAAAATACTTGCACAGTCTCCTCCTCCATATATGCTTTCTCTAACAGATTAATAAGTGACACTGCTCCTGTTCATGTATCCTGTCCTAGTTTAAGTCTGTGAACATTAAAACAAGTAATTTGACAAAGCTCACGATCTGGAAAGGTACTACTGCCGTATTTGAAGTAAAGTCCATTATATTTAGAGAGGAGATTCTCCTTGTTTTCCTTGGACTTCTGTGCTATTTGAGTTGAGAAGACTTCCAGAAGTTACACATGGATTTACCTAGTTCAAATTCTTAAGTAGAGGACTAATTATTAATTGTATAAAATTACTCATAGAATGCTAAATATGGGTCTTCATGCCATATCAGTTGTTTCATTACATTGATTTTTCAATGGTTTGTATTAAATAGTGTATGCAGTAACAGCTATTGCCCAAATTTCATTCTCCTCTGAGGCATCCATCAGCCAATCTTCAGAGATCTGAAGTGTTGAGATATAGAACTCATTCTTGAATGTTTCTAGAGAATTTCCAGTTGGATCCATTTAATAAACATTAAGAAAATGTGTACCATGTGTCAGAAACTGCAAGGGGCTGATGGTACAAAGTCAATGTTTTTATAAACTGCCTCAAATCCCCACTTCTACTTTTTTAATAGTAGCCAATATTTATTGAGCTTTTAGTGTGTTCCAATAAATGCTTTAGACAGTTTCAAGAAATAACTCAGAGTCAGTTATTTTTCATACAGATTTTCTCACATTACAAGGAAGAGAATGACCAACTTGTCCCAGTTTGCTTGGGACTGCCTCAGTTATTTTTTTAAATTGAGGTGAAATTCAGATAACTTAAAATTAACCATTTTAGATTGTATATTTTGGTGGCATTTAATACATTCACAATGTTGTGCAATCACAACTTCTATCTAGTTCCAAAACATTTTCATCACCCCAAAAGAAACTCCCTAATCCATTAAGGAATCACCAACTATTCCTGCCTCCCCCCTGCCCCCACCACTGCAGGCAACCACCAATCTGCCTTTTGTCTTTATAGATTTACCTATTTCTGACATTCCACATAAATAGAATCATATAATATATGACCTTTCGTGTCTGGCTTCTTTGACTTAGCATAATGATTTTGAGGTTCATCAACATTGTACCATATATCAATACTTCATTCTTTTTTGTGGCTAAATAGTATTCCATTATAAATACATACCACATTTGTTTATTAATTGTCAGTGGTCAGACATTTGAGTTGTTTCCGTCTTTTAACTATGGTGAACAGTGCTTCTATGAACATCCGTGTACAAATATTTGAATACCTGTTCTCAATTTTTTTGGGGTAAATACCCAGGAATGGAATTGCAGAATCATATGGCAATTCCCTGCTTAACTTTTTGAGAAATCACCCAACTGTTTTCCACAGGGGCTGCACAAGAATTCCAGTTTCTCCACATCCCTATCAAAACTTGTTATTCTCCATTGTGTGTGTGTTTAATTGTAACCATCCTACTGGGTGTGAAGTGGCATCTCTTTGTGGTTTTGAGTTTCATTTCTCTAATGCCTAATGATGAGCTTCTTTTCAGATGTTTATTGACAATCTGTCTATCCTCTTCAGAGAAAAGTCTATCAAGTACTTTGTATACGTTTTACTTGGGTTGTTTGTCTTTTTATTGTTGAGTTCTAAGAATTTGTATATATTCTGAATATTAACTCCTTATCAGATATATGATTTGCAAATACTTTTTTTCATTGTGTTGGTTGTCTCATCACTTTCTTCATAACAAAAGTTTTAAATTTGATGAAGCAAAATTTATCTGTTTTTCCTTTTGCTGCTTTTGGTGTCATATCTAAGAATACATTGCCAAATCCAAGGTCACAAAGATTTAGGGCTACATTTGCTTCTAAGAGTTTTATAGTTCTAACTCATAAATTAGGTCATTTCATTTTACATCAATTTTTGTATATGGTATGATGTAGGGGTACAATTTCATAATTTTGCATGTGGATACCCTGTTATCCTAGTGCCATTTGCTGAAGAGACTATTTTTTTCCCACTTAATTGTCTTGGCACACTTGACTTAATTGTCAATTGGCCTATGTTTGGCAGTAATTTCTGTGACATTGGCTGTAGAAACATTTTTCTAGATATGTCTCCTTAGGAGGGAAACAAGCAAAAATAAATATTGAGACTACACCAAAATAAAAAGCTTTTGTACAGTGAAGGAAACCATCAACAAAACAAAAGGCAACCTACTAAATGGGAGTAGATATTTGCCAATGATGTATCTCATAAGGGGTTAATATCCAAAATATATTTTAAAACAAGTCAACACCCAAAAATAAATAATCCAATTAAAAATGGGCAGAGGACTTGAACAGACATTTTTCCAAAGAAGATATACAGATGGCCAACAGACACATGAAAAGATGCTCAGCATCACTAATAATCCAGGAAATGCAAATCAAAACCACAATGAGATATCACCTTACACCTGTCAGAATGGCTAAAATAAAAAACACAAGAAATAACAAGTGTTGGCAAGAATGTGGAGAAAAAGAAACGCTCGTGGGAATGCAAACTGGTACAGTCAATGCGGGAAATAGTATGGAGGTTCCTTAAAAAATTAAAAATAGAATCACCATATGATCCAATAAACTCACTACTGGGTATTTACCCAAAGAAAATGAAAGCAGTAATTTAAGAAGATATATGTGCCCTTATGTTTATTGCAGCATTATTTACAATAAGGTGTGGATGTAACCCAAGTTTCCATCAAAGAAGAGGTGATATACATATTATATCTTATATTATATGATATATATATAATTATTATTATTATATATATAATGAAATATTACTCAGCCATAAAAAAGAATGAGATCTTGCCATTTGCAACATGGGTGGATTCAGAGAGTATAATGCTAAGTAAAATGAGTTAGTCAAGAAAGACAAACACCATATGATTTCACTCATGTGGAATTTAAAAAACAAAACAAATGAACAAACAAAGAAAAAGAAGATACAAACAAAAAGACTCAAATATAGAGAATAATCTGGTGGTTGCCAGAGGGAAGGTGGGTGGGGGGATGGGTGAAATAGATAAAAAGGATTAAGAGTATACTTATCTTGATAAGCACTGAGAAAAGTAGGAATTGTTGAGTCACTATATTGTATACATTCAACTAAAATAATACAGAATGTTAATTATACTTCAATAAAAAAATAAAAATAAAACAATAAGAAGCTACATTAAATACAAATTCAGCACAGTGAGATTTCAGTGTGTGTTACACATACACATTTTGTAATGCTTATACAGAATGGTTTAAGAACACTTCTTACAAGATATATCTAAGAAGCTACATTAAAGACACAATAGCACAGTGCATTTTAGGGGAATGGAACATGTTCCCATTTTGTACTGCTTATACAGAACTGTTTTTTTCAAAAAAGATTTTAAAAAAGAAAGAAAAAATCAATTGGCCATAGGTGTTTGGGTTTATTTCTAAGCTGTCAGTTTTATTCTGTTGGTCTATATGTCTGTCTTTATGCCAGGACTCAAACTCTCACTTCTTGAAGTGGAGGTGGGTAAGGCAGACAGAGGTTCATACTAAAATATACATAAATCTACAAAAATGTAAAAATAGAGTTTCTATCACTATAGAGCTCACAGCCTAAAACAGGAATGTACAATCCCTTGAAATTATATAAAATATTTTCATGAATGTACAGATCACATTTATCTAGGGAAAAGGATCCCTAATTTTCCTTAGTTCCCAAAACTGTGTATAAAACAAACACAAGAATAAAAACTAATTAAGAGAACAGTCATTCTCAATCCTAGGTATATATTAGAATCCTCCAGGAAGCTTTTTAAAGCTACTAATTCTTGGAAGTCATATCTACAGATTCAGATTCAATTACATGGGAGTGAGGTCTATGTATTAGTATTTTTTTAAAGCCCCCAAGTTATTCTAACATGTGGCCAGTATTGAGGACTCCTCATCTAAACAGAGAATCATTATTATCATATAATGATATAGTTCACTATATATCATATAAATAATTTCAATATAGTATGATAAATACCAAATACAGATTATCTATAACAACTGTTCTCTTTTCCGTTAAGGTATCACAGATTATGATTGGCAAATATCTGATATAAAATAAAGACTTAGAAAAATTTTAAGAGAACTTTTAACCCAAATCCTTATATATATTTTTATTTTCTCTATATATTTTATTTTCTCTTGCTGCCTCAAAATATCTTACTGAGCCATATTTGCCTGCAACATCAGAAACCTGGAGCCAGGGCCACCAGCTAAGCCACTCCTGGGTTCCTAACCCTCAGAAATTGGGTGAGACAATAGATATTTGTTGTTGCAAGTAACAAAGTCTTGAGATTATTTCTTATGCAGTAATAGAGGACAATACAGACGGCAAATAAATATCCAAATGCTGTATAAAATAAGCATGCTTTCAATGAGTGTTCCCATGTGTAGAAGAAAGACAATGGTTGGCCTTGTGGTAAAGAACCTGGGTTCCAGTTGAGCCTCATTAATTGCTGTGTGAAATGGGAATTATAATGTTTGTCTCCTTGGCCAGAATTGCATCACATGTCCATACCTAAAATCAATTATGGTTCATCCCTTTTGGCTCAGGCTGGGGCTATGACTGGTTAGGGAAAAGTAGATACATATATAACATGAAGGTCTACTCTGATGTTTTTTTAATAAGAATAGAAATAAATAATAAGAATAGAAACCATCTCCTACTATCACAAATTAACAAAATGACCTTTAACATATAGCCTTTCCAAGCCTTCAGAACAGAAACACCGATTACAAGTGTTGAGTGCTTATAGTGGGATAAGTAAATAAGAGAAACAAATAAATACAAAAATTATAATTTTTTACATGTTGCATGTCAAAGAAGGTTTGGAAAGATAATTTTGATGTAACTGCCAAAAGTATTCCGTATTTATCATACACAATTTAGAAGATTAGCTTTCTCTAATGTAACCACCTATAGCAATGGTAGGAATGAACCATCATGTAATGTGATGGTAGTTCTACAGGAAATTAATAGTATCTAAAATATCTTTCAATTAGTAAAAAGGAAAAGTATTTTTCATAAGTTGAAAATTTGCCTGCTTAGGATTTCTAAGAGTAATTTGGAAGCTTAATGAGGAGATTTTTGATTCTAGTTCATCGATAACATGGTACCAATGAAGAATGATTTCCTTATGCCAACACATGGACACAAATAAAAAAACATAGTATGACAAAATTTTACTTTCTTCAGCAAATGAACAAATAGCAAAACATTAAAGCAAAGTTTCCTGTAGATATAACTGAAAATAAATTATAGGAGAGTTTTATAAAGCACTTTTAATCCTCAATTTCTATAGATTTCCAAGTTTGTTGAATAAGTACTTGGGGCCCATATTTTTTTAGATTGCATTTTTTTTCTGTACCACAAATGATTTTCTATATATCTTTTTTCCAAAGCTAGTGAACAGTTGTTACGTTTCACTGCCCCTTTGTACGACCTGTATTTTATAATATGGGTAAAGAAAACAGCAATAACTCTTTATGGGCTTTATATAAAGTAGTGAAAAAGAGATCATCTGAGTAGTTACTATTTTAGTTTCTCTTAGGTATTTGGTAGCTCCCCACAGGCAATGTACCATGGAAGCAAGAGTTTAACCTTTTATAGTAGCTTCTCCCTAGATCCTGGTTTGGACATTCAAATCAGTGTTCACACTTGAAGTCCTATAAAATGTGGGGTGAGGAGTTGGGAACACAACTAGAGTAGGTGAGGCTCTTGGAAGTATCAAAATATCACAGTAGTGGATACTGGAAGTTCTAAATGTTTTCTTTCTGGGCAAAACTTGAATGATATACTTGAGTTAGTTTCAGGTAAACTCTTTACTAGAAGAGTACTGGGTGGGGGGTGTCTGGGTGGCTCAGTTGGCTAAGCGTTCAACTCTTGATTTTGGCTCAGGTCATGATCTCAGAGTCCTAGGATCCAGCCCTGTGTTGTGCTCCCCACTCAGTGGGGAGTCTGCTTGTCTTTCTCTCCCTCTGCCCCTCCCCCTGCTTGTGTTCTCTCTCTCTCTCTCAAATAAATAATCTTTTTTAAAATTTAAAAATAAATAAATAAAACAGTACTAAGTTTCTACTATACAATATGTCCTGATTGTTTCTATATATAGATATCAACATAGATATTTTTAGTTGTAAGATTGCTTGAGTTAGAATCCTAAAGTCACAACTCATTTGTTATTTAACCACTTCATGCCTCAGTTTCCTTACCTATAAGTACTTACTTGACCTCTGTAAAATAAGGATAATATTTACCTTTTATCTGATGTTGGTCTTAGGATTAAATGAGTTAATACATTTCAAGTAATTAGAAAAATGCCAGGTACAAATATTAAGATATTTTTAAGAAAAAAGTAAAACTGTATATATTTTTACTCATCTCCAACTCATTTGTGCAAAAGCTGTTGTTAAAGCAGTGGCTGCTGTGGTTTCTAATCTCAGCATGGAGAGTTTATTTAGCTGGAGGTAGGAAGTCCATGGATTTATAGGGTTCTGATCCTATCATACCCAGGCCTCTGCTTTACACTTTAACTTCTTATGACAATGACTCAGAATCACTGCCATCCAACTTGCCTGGCTGCTTCTACAAAACAACTTAATTCTCTGTGTCCATCTCATGCTGCTGTGGTTTCTAATCTCAGCATGGAGAGTTTATTTAGCTGGAGGTAGGAAGTCCATGGATTTATAGGGTTCTGATCCTATCATACCCAGGCCTCTGCTTTACACTTTAACTTCTTATGACAATGACTCAGAATCACTGCCATCCAACTTGCCTGGCTGCTTCTACAAAACAACTTAATTCTCTGTGTCCATCTCATGGGGAACAGATGTTAAACTGAAAAAAAAATGCCACCATAACAATTTCTCCTAATTAGCACCTTTGTGAGTAAACTGAACAAGACTGAACTGTCCTAGAAACTAAATTACCCTCTTATCTGTGGGTGAACCTTCCAGCTCAGCGGGATGAGTCACTCCAGCGGAGATACTCCTCTGTACCTCTTCTGTGAATAAATGGGGCCTTCAGTCTTTCAGGTTATAAATCTGGCCATTTCTTTTTTTTTTTTTTTTTAAAGATTTTATTTATTTATGTGACAGAGAAACAGCCAGCGAGAGAGGGAACACAGCAGGGGGAGTGGGAGAGGAAGTAGCAGGCTCCCAGGAGGAGCCCGATGTGGGACTCGATGCCGGTACGCCGGGATCACGCCCTGAGCCGAAGGCAGACGCTTTAACGACTGCGCTATCCAGGCGCCCCAAATCTGGCCATTTCTAAGAGCACTTTATTCATTCTTTATTTTTTAAAAACCCATGTTTTCATACTATCTTTCTTCTTCTTCTTCTTCTTCTTCTTCTTCTTCTTCCTTCTTCCTTCTTCTCCTTCATAAACACAAAGTGATAACTGTACTTTCCACATTATGACTGACTCAGAAATTCCACCATTTTTTATGACCTCCTATCAGGAGCAGCATAAAAATATTACCAAATTAAGAACTAGCAAGGTAAGCTCTAAAAAAGAAAGAAGAAAGAAAGAAAGAAAGAAAGAAAGAAGAAAGAAAGAAAGAAAGAAAGAAAGAAAAAGAAAGAAAGAAAGAAAGAAAGAAGGAAAGAAGGAAAGAAAGAAAGGAGAGAAGGGAGAAAACCTTGTTTTATCACAAGAAGTTCCCAGTCAAAACCACATGATATCAAATGATGATTTTTGATGTTCTAACATGAAATCCAATATTCATTTGAGAATATTTTCTCCTGACTTAACATGCAGCATCCTCTGATAGCATTAATTTTAATGTCATGAGAGGAAGCTCTAGCATCTCAACTACTTCATTTGCATACCATAATTTCTATATGATTCAGTTCCATATCAATTTGAAGCCCAGGAGCCCAAAATAAATGTATCATTATCACCAAATTGCTGCATTTTTCTCTCTTTATAAAGATAAATTTATCCTTAAATTTATTCTAATCCAACTTGAAATATCCAGCCACTATCACAGGGGACTATTCTGAAGGCTAAAAGAAGAGTTAAAGGGTCCTCTGGTCTAAGACCACTTTTATTTATTTATTTATTTATTTATTTATTTATTTATTATTATAATAATATTTTTTATTATATTATGTTAGTCACCATACAGTACATCCCTGGTTTTTGATGTAAAGTTCGATGATTCATTAGTTGTGTATAACACCCAGTGCACCATGCAATACGTGCCCTCCTTACTACCCATCACCAATCTATCCCATTCCCCCACCCTCCTCCCCTCTGAAGCCCTCAGTTTGTTTCTCAGAGTCCATAGTCTCTCATGCTTCATTCCCCCTTCTGATTACCCCCCTTTCTTTATCCCTTTCTTCACCTACCGATCTTCCTAGTTCTTATGTTCCATAGATGAGAGAAACCATATGATAATTGTCTTTCTCTGCTTGACTTATTTCACTTAGCATTATCTCCTCCAGTGCCGTCCATGTTGCAGCAAATGTTGAGAAATCGTTCTTTTTGATAGCTGAGAAATATTCCATTGTATATATGGACCACATCTTCTTAATCCAGTCATCTGTTGAAGGGCATCTCGGTTCCTTCCACGATTTGGCTATTGTGGACAATGCTGCTATGAACATTGGGGTGCATATGGCCCTTCTCTTCACTACATCTGTATCTTTGGGGTAAATACCCAGTAGTGCAATGGCTGGATCATAGAGTAGCTCAATTTTTAACTTTTTAAGGGACCTCTACACTGATTTCCAGAGTGGCTGTACCAACTTGCATTCCCACCAACAATGTAGGAGGGTTCCCCTTTCTCCACATCCTCTCCAACAATCTAAGACCACTTTTAGAACCCGTCAGCAAGAGGGGTTTCAAACTCCATCTTAGGAGTCCTCAAGGAAAGAAATTTTATAATATCTCCCTATAACTTCTTCTGCAACTTTGGCTATATAGGGTGTGACAATATAGCAACAAAACATATAGCCATAAATCATCCTTGAAAATCTTTCATTTCATACTCATATTCCACAAAGGGAATTTCTCAGGTCACCAGGCTAACATTTTACTTTTTGGACATTATACAAGTTGTTAGGATGAAATTTTAAATGAGTTGTCTTTTATTCAACCTCTTATTTTCTCTTTCCTTTTGTGATTTTAATAAGTGATGTAATCCTTACTAAAAATTCCTTATTTTGACTTAAGGGGTTTATTGTTAAATTGCCCTTATGATGATCTTTAATCATTACAGATAATATTGCTGTCTATGATATCTTTTAAAAAGGCCCATATTTATTCCCTAATGTAACACTAAGAAAGGAAGGAAGGAAGAGAGAGAGAAAGAAGCAACAGACAGATGGACATTAGTGATTGGTCATGGATAGCTGGAATATTTTTGCTGCAAGAATACAAACCAAATCAATTCTTTTAAGAATTAAGTACAAATGCAAGTTTATGAAAGTCTATCAGTTTTTATAGCTTATAAGATTGAACGTTCCCTTTTCAAACGGACTCATAAATGTTTTTGTTTCACAAAGAATGTTTATCTTCTTAAGTTTCTTTCGTATGCTCCTAAAGAGCAATGTGGTTTTGTTTAGTAGGTATTTATTAATACCCACTATCTACCAGACACTGTGTTCAAGGATAGGAATACAAAGATGAGTAAAACCAGGTTCATACCCGTGGAGCCTGAAGTCTTGCAGGAACCACCAACACATAACAAACACATCATTCCCATGCAAGGGGCAAATGACATGAGGCAAGCTTTTACTGGAGTATAGGAGGCCAAAGGAATATGAAGTCAGGGAAGGCTTCCTAGAAGAGTTGCTGTTAACTAGCAAAATTTCTAATTTAATTTTTAAGAAAACAGTCTGTATAATAGAAAGTTAAAAAAATACTCAGTATTTATGGCAGAGACTCTGGTACAGCATTTATTAGAAGATGAGAGTGAACAGGAGGCAAAGTATAAATCAACTGTGTCACTGACAAAGGGAAAAAAATTCCTCTAAAATGCTTAAGCAGAGTTGGAGAACATTCACAGATATGCTTCTAAAATTCTGACACAATTCCAATCTGTGTGTGCTTTTTCCACATCAAGCAATTCTCTGACATTAGCTGAGTGTCCTACAATTCAACTCAGTTCTGACACCATCTATCTGGAGATAGCATCAGATTCCACAGGTTAAAGGCTCAGTCCCACAAGACTGCACCCCTCCCCCCCAGCCACCACTCTGCCAACACACACACACACACACACACACACACACACACACACACACACCTCAAATCCAGGTTGCCATCTGTGTTTCTGACCAACCAGCTATAAACTGGAGGTTCCCACAACTTCCTCCTAGAGCAGCTCAAAGAACTCAGAAACATTTACTTATATTTACCAGTTCATTATAAAGGGATATAACTCAGGAATAGCCAGATGGGAGAGATATACAGGACAAAGTATAGGAAGGGGCATACAGCTTCCGTGTTCTGAGTGTGCCACTCTGCTCGAACCTCCACATGTTCATCTACCTGGAGGTTCTCTAAACCCCATAGTTTTGGGTTTTTATAGAGGCTTCATTACATTGGCATGACTGATTAAAGCATTGACCATTGGTGACTGAACTCAATCTTCTCTCCTGGAAAGAGTTTCCCCTGGCAACCAGCCCTCATCCTCAGGTGCTATGCAAAAATTAATGCATAACATAAACTCAGGTGTGGTTGAAACGTGTTTTTTATATATCAAGACACCTTCATCACTCTTATTACTTAGGAAATTTTAAGGGTTTTAGCAACTCCCTGCCAGAAATGGGACTTAGAGCAAATACATATTTCTTATTATAAATCAGTATCACAGTCCCAACCCTGGTCTTCAAACACAAATCCCTAATAGCAAAATAATCATAAAAGCCAAAAGATATTGGAACATTACTAGAATCTCATTCAGTCATTAATAACTATCCAGGCCATTGTCATCACATCATATGAAAATGTCTCCTAAGCTAACCACTCAGGTTTTCAGGCTTCCATTACATCTTGTTAGGTTCCAAAATTAACAGCAGTGCCAGCAATATATGGCTTCACCATAGCAAGAGGCATAACATTTCTTGCTCTGAGCCTTTTTTGAGGTGTCAATGCAATATTGGATTTCCCTCATTACATAACCCATTTATTCATTCCTTTACCCACAGCTACTATTTTTGCTTCTCTCCATTTATGCCCAAACTTCCACCTTAGGAAGGGACATTAGATTCGGTCACTGTGCTGGTCTAGACCACAGGCAGAAATACTGGTCTAGTAAGTGCCTGCCCCTCCATCCATGCTCATTCAGATAGGGTAAGGTTACACAAATGCTGAACTAGTGGGTTTTCTTTACCACCAGGCAACTCACTGTTAATCCCAATTTTGCCAGATGGGTTAAAGGCACACCCCACCCCATCAGGCCCTTAGGAATTCTGACATAAATATTAATAACATACTTACAGTCTCTTGCTTAGAAATCATCCCTGGTTCCAGCCCCTGTAGTTGCAGCCCTATGACCACTGCAACAAGTAACTCTACTTACGTTTTTTCTCAAACCAGACTGTGCATTATTACTTGGATGCTTTAAACAGACAAATATACCTGAAGCCACACCTTCAGAGAAAAGAGGACTGGAGAGCATCCCTGGATCTATTTTTAACACGATAACCCTAGATAATTGTTTCATAATAAACTTCCCTCTATCCCCTGGGTGGACCAGCATTTGGGAATCACCTTCTAAAGAAATGACTCTCAAGTTTTGATATATTTAAGAACAAGTGGGGTCGGGGCACCTGTGTGGCTCAGTCAGTTAAGCGACTGACTTCTGCTCAGGTCATGGTCTCAGAGTCCCGGGATCGAGCCCCACATCTCTCTCCCACTCAGCAGAGCGTCTGCTTGTCCCTCTGCCCCTCCCCCATGCTTATGCTCACTATCTCTCTCTCAAATAAATAAATAAATTCTTAAAAATAAGTGGGGACTCTGGTTTTTGTGTTTGGAGCCATTTTCCTATGAGATTCTAATGCCTACCTACCTAATGTAAGAAACCCTGGTCAAGACAAAATGTGTTTGGTTTGAGTTTGGTTTCTTTAGGTACCATTCACATGCTGTATAAGAAACTGGACTTTTTAGACAAAATAGTAATACTAATGAAGCATTCCTATATTTGGTGAAAGTTTTAACACACAGCAGACATTGATCATTGCCCATCCTTACTCCTTGGGCCTCTTCCAGCTGCCAATATTTACATCTCTGGCCTGAGATGTAAATCTCAAAACTGAGGGCCAAAGGGCCTACACAACTAACAAAATGGAAGAGCCAGGATGAGCAACCCCAGAAGCAGCCCTCAACCAACAGCTTTCAAGGACTTATGTATAAATGTCCCAGCTCCCTGTCTTTTTGGCAGGGTGATTCTGAGGCATGTGTTTACCTGCGAGAGTAAGCTCTAGTCACTCACTGTGGCTGGCTGAATAATGTACCTTTCATGGGCTGCCTTCTTTTCCCTGTACTCTTTCCTTGCTCCCCTATTGGTGTTCGCTGTACCTCTAAATCGCACTCAAATCTTTATCTCAGGGTCTGCTTCCAAGGGACTAAATCAAGGGGACATGACCCATTAAGTATAATGGTATCTTCAGGTTCAGATAGTATCTTATATATACCCCCAAATAAAACTAAAACTGCAAAGATAATGAATAAGACAGGCAGTTTAACAATAATGTTTTGTAAAGCATATTAGAAAATAGACATCTGTTCAATTACATAATTTTGGTACCAAGAACATAACATGGCTTGCACACACATGGAAGAAAATCACAGTAAGGACTATCACCAAGTAAGGACAGGTCAGTCATCATTCTAGGTACAAGGCCAAAGAATGGTAGAGATGGCAAGGGAGGTGTCAGGTGGAAACCTGAAGAGAGGTATCCGTTTTTTATAAGTATGTAAATGTAGGCATGCATATTGAAAAATCCTGGGAGATTGCAAACCCACTGCTTCTCCAGCTGACTCTGATCAGAACAGTATAATTAATAAATCATGACATACTGATGTGCTGAAGCTGGCTCAGATCAGCTCATGAGAGCCTGAGAAATGATTATTAGTTTCAGAAATTTTGTAAGCCAGATTACTTCATATTGTAGCTTGAAATAGGCCATAGCGGGAGTATTTATACCACAGAAATGGGCAAACACTATAAATCAGGCTTCCTTCCTTCCCCAAGAGCCAGCTGTTAAACTTTTACCATCATACAACAGTGAATCATGATGTTGTCATTAGTCACCTGTTCTATTAATTAGTCAATCTTACTACAACAAGTAGCCCAAGGACCGGCAGTAGATCAAGATGCACTTCAAGGTATACCTTGTAAAATTCTACTCGACTGTAGAAGATCAAAAAGATATTGCCCAGATAGGTAGTCTTTACATTGAGCTTTGCTTGGAGGTTTACATATACAAATAGTTTTAGGGGACTAAATTTTCAAATCTTCAACTTTCATATATGCTCTTTCCAAAAATTGATTTGCCTGAGAATGAAGCTACTTCTCCATGGTCCTTCTCCCATTGTATAGAAAAAGGCTTACCTTCACACACACACACACACACACACACACACACACACACACCCCAAATCACTACTGGGGCAGTTCTCTGTGTTGTAAAAGTCTCCAAGGCCCCAAACAAAGGCATAGAAGGAAAGACTGGTTTGGAAGAAAACTCCTTCCATGATTAATTAAGGCATCTTAAATACACAGAATCTCCTATCTTCTCCTGTGTGTGTGTGTGTGTGTGTGTGTGTGTGTATACACACATATATACATATTATAATATATAATATATAAATATTATAAACGAATATAATATATATAAATATATCTGTTAAGATGAAGTTTGCATTAAAAATATTACTTTAACTATTTTTAATTTTTCTGAATTCAGAACAATTGAGGAAATATAGATCAATAACACTGATTCTTTTTGTTGTAACTGGAGTGCTTTACAGGACTACCTAAAAATTTAAGATACTTTGAAAACCCCATAGCTATAAATTTCACATTCCTTCTTTGCTATTCAGTGTGCTTTATCCAGTAAGGTAATTAAAATGCATTTAATCAAATCATATCATTGAAATATTTATCCAATTACAGTCATTTCATTTTACAAGATATTCAATATTTTCTACTTCTTAGTAACAAAAAAATGAATTTACTTAAACTTACAATTAAGGTAAATTTAGACATCAAGTTAAAAATTACTGAAAGGGTACACAGTTTTTAGGAAAATTTCTTTACTGGGCACAGGAGCAAAGAAGTTTGGCATTTCGAGCTGAGGTTACTTTCACAGCCCTTACTAGTAGCCTGGGAAATCCAGCCTTTCCGGAGGTGGACTGGATGGGGGCAAATAAATACCCTTCCAGAATACCCAAAAGAAAGAAGAGGAAAAAAATTCCTTTGAAGAATTTACTCACTGCAATTGTCCATTATAGGTGTTATTAAACAGAGAAAGTACCGTCATTGATGTGTGTGGGAAAAGAAGTTTCTGAAGAGAATCTAGAAGACAATACTTTTAAAGCATTGTGATCTTTGAAAAAAATTAAATGTGAGTTTATTCAAATATATACATGTGTCGTGCTTGCTTCAGCAGCACATATGCTCAAATATACACATGTGAATATTGACTTTTGTCATTTCATTTAAGTAGAGTGGTGAGCAGAAAAAAGGAAAACCTCTGTTTTCTATGAACAGTCACTAATCCACAACCAAGAGTATATCTCATTGCTTTATTTTTCCAAGTGTACCAAAAAGTTAGCTTTTTTTAGATCCTGTGATCTAGGTGTGCCTGATATAAGTTCTACTGTGGAGTCATACCAGATAGTAAATGTCTATATTATTCATAGTATCAAAGCAGGAAATGCTTTCCTGATATAGGCTAAGCAGGGGATTTATGAGGCACCTGTACTTTTAAGAGTTCATATTGTCAGGACACATTGAATCATTTCTTCTAAAACCATCTACTAAAAACAACCCTCTTTTCCCTCTTTATTAGGAATTCCAGAAGTTATGGTCTCCCATAAAATCGAAATCATGTGGGAATAAAATTTATATTTTTCAAGAAAGTTCCTCCCAGTATTACAGATGATGTATTTGTGGCCCTTCAAACTCTGTGGCAGCCATCTATGGTGACTGTTTCAATAAAATTCCCAATTTAAGGATAACTTGTTTTGGCAACTTGACGATTACATTTAGCCAGGTTGGAAGTGTGGAGGCAGATAGAAATTTTCTTGATCAAGAAAACAGTAAGTGTGCATATGTGTATTTTATCAAAAAAACAATCTTGGGGCGCTTGAGTGGCTCAGCCAGTTGAGCCTTTGGCTCTTGGTTCCCGCTCAGGTCAAGATCTCAGGGTTGTGAATCAAGTCCTCATTGGGTTCCTGCTCAACTCAGAGTCCACTTGAGATTCTCTCCATCTCCCTCTGCCACTCCTCCGGCTCTCTCCTGCGCATGCACGTCCATCCACACTCTCTCTAAATCAATCAGTCAAATCTTAAAAAAAAAAAAAAAATCTCAGTGGCCGCTCTGGTTCAACCAACTGCAGACATTGCCTTACTTTTTGGGGGGCAAAAACAGTATAAAGAATGGCAAGAAATAAGCTCTATTTTAATGGAAAGAATCTATACCTATTTTGTTTTCTAGAAATGGGACAAATAATCTAACCTGGCAGTTCATCTATTTGTGTGCATTGGGAAACTTACTTAAAAACTCTTTTCTTTTACAAATGTGTTCAGTAGTATTGATTTAGCTTCCACTTCTCACATTCAAGGCATGAAATCAAATGATTACTTATGTGCATGAAGGGAAATGAAAGACTCAGAAAATGATTGCTGTTAAAATATATATCTTCTATACTATTAATATAAATATATGTGTATCTTTTTTAAGCCAAAGGTACCACATGTTAAAGAGCAAGAGAAAGGGAATAAAAATAATGAAAGATGTCAATGATGAAAAGAACTATGCATGTGCAATCCAGAGGAAGACACATATGCTTAAATGACAATTATGAAAGGGAACGGCCACTGATTTTACTTGTTGTTGAACAATTAGATGAAGTACAACAGACTTAAGAATTAACCTCTGGACTCAGGTTCCATCGAAGCTGGTTCCTCAGGCCCATTGTGGAAGACTCCACAGCCCTCAATTTGGTAGAAACAGATAAAGGGCTCTACTCCCTGCTTGCCTCCTCCCACTTATTTCCTTTTCTTCTTTTTTCTTGTCTCTCACCTTTCTTGGTAGCACCCAGCTAAGCTGGTGCAGTGTTTTTGACCATCTTGAGTCTACCTAGGTATATTTGTCCCAGTTTATTGAGGAGCCTCAATTTGTTCTGTGTGTAAATAGAAACATCTTATTTTTTCCATTAAATAACTGCTTCCAAATATTTCTGTCAATGCTCCCCTTTTCCCCTTGCTGATTAATGCCCTTAAAAATATTTTCAGCCACTTTTACTTATTAGGACAGTCTAATTCCAGTGTTTAAGATGTAGTACTATTTGTTTTGAAAATTTCAGTTGCTCAATTGAAATATTTTTCCTTTTCCCTTTTTAGCTCAGGCTAAGGAGAGTGTGTGAATGTGTGTGGTGGGGACAAGGGATGGCTCTTAGGGACAGGTGTTTCTGATCTGCCCTAGCAGGGCATCCCTTCCTCTTCTAGGTGCTGGCTCATCCAGCATTAGAGTGGTGAGAAATGAAGGAATGGGGCCAATGCCTCCCTACTTGACAGAGGAAGGCTGCAGTTCTGACTGCTGTCAATTCTCTTTCCCTTGGGTTATGGTTACTGCCATGCTGATCTAAAAGATGTATGCTTTTCCCCAGGTGATAGATTCCTTTTGACTTCATTAACTGCCATATTACCCAAATCCCACCACCTCAAGGCAGAAGTCCACTGGCAAAGTTTTAGCAGCATCATTCTAAGTTGCACCAGAGTTAAATGTGTAGAACTATCATTTTTACAGAAATCAAAATGTATGTGTTAATGCAAGGTCAACCTATGGCAAATTGCAAGGCAAATGCCCAAGGCTCCTGTGCTTTGGGAACCACAGAAAGCAGATGCCTGTGTAGCAACTGAGATAGTATCTACTGGAGGAAAAGCAATAGCTGAGTAGTTGGTGAAAGGGAAAAAAAAA
>NW_024425119.1:23831018-23886752 GCF_017311325.1 Ursus maritimus
AAAAAAAAACTCACAAATGTCTTGAACACATAACTAATCTATAATTTCTAACAGTATCACCAAAAAAACCAAAACAAAACAAAACAAAAAACAAAGAACAGGATAAGATCGCGCCTTCCCTAAGACACACTCTCCAAGAAGTTCCTAAGACTTCTTTTCCCTACAATGATTACAAGAGCATTGCCCTTAGAGGTTTTATTACCAAGATTCCGCCTGTTTCCAAATGTGGATGGAGGAAGGAAAACGGATGAGGGATATATTTGTATGGAAGCAACCTCAAAACTCTGAAATTATGGAGCTGTTATAAATGAGCTTCTAAGTGGATATGATTCCAGAATTATTTCCCAACTCTTTAAATTTACAGGCATGAAATTTATTTTTCCACGGCCACAGATAAACAACTGGAAATGAAAGTGAACTTCAAAACATGTCTCTTTTCTCTAGAGATTTATGTCATGAATAAGGGAGAAATGGGACTATCTAGGAAACCCATTGCATGGTTCCACCTTCTTCCTAAATATCACAAATACAACATTACCCCATTCCTCAATTATATCCTTATATGCAAAACACAGAAGATTTATAACTGATTTCTTAATTTACCTGTCTTGATAACAAATTTAGATTGTTATGACTCATTGTATTATATGGTGATAATCTGTAATTTGGTTTCCTGGTAGAAAACAAGAATTAATCTGTCCTTCCCCAGTTGAATGTGTCAGTAACTCCTTGGAAGTAAATTGCTCTTCATAGGAACATTTAGAGAGAAAACAAACAAACTTATTCCCTAGGAATTGTCTTTCTTTCTTCCTTTGTTCCTTTCTTCCTTCCTCTCTTCCTTCCTTCCTCTTTCTTTCTTTTTTCCTTCCTTCCTTCCTTCCTTCCTTCCTTCCTTCCTTCCTTCCTTCCTTCCTTCCCTTCTTTCCTTCTTTTCTTCCCTCCCTTTCTTTCCTTCCTAATCCCTAGGAATTTAAAGCACAAGTTCAAGCAAATCACTTTGCCTTCCTGAATCTTAATGTCATTATTCACTTAATGAGGATAAGAATGATGAGGATGATGAGGACGATAATGTATTATAACCCAAAAGGTCTGTTATAATAATTGCTGTGGAAGACTTTATAAACTATGAAATCTGATGTAGACATTAGTTACCTACAAAATCCCTCTATAGGGCTCTGTACTTCTCCACATCACCTTGTATTATAATCAAGAATAACTGTCATCTGGATGTGTATTTCCAAATATATAATTATGTATGCAGATCGTCACAAGTTTATCAGGATCATTTCTAAACACTTCCCTTAAAGTAGTGCATGAAAGTTGTGTGGCACATTTTAACTAAGTTAACAACCCTCCAGCTTCACCAGGTCCTACAATTCTCATACTGCTCAGCCATTGCTAACTGCAAACTATAAGATCTGAATCTTACACTGCAAAAGCTGTATTAGGAATTAACCAGCGAGTTCCAGGCACACAACCCTGTGTTTTCTCCAGAGAAATGTGAAGTTAAAATAACATCAATAAGCTGCTCCCCAGAGCCCTTACAATGCTGGGTACAACGCTAAAGGCTTTCCATACACTTCCCATTTAATTCTTGTGGCAACCCTATGAGGTAAGTATTATTTTCCCCATTTTAGAGATGTGAAAATTCTTATTCTCTAATAAGAAAAGTGTAGGGACTGGGACTCATGATTGCTTCAACTTGGCTTAACCAGTTGATGGGGGTTGTTGGGCCCTTAGAAGCAGAGGTAAGGGTAACATCAACCTATTAGTTTGTTAGGCCCAAGATAAAGATTTTGCTTGGGCTTTTGCCTCTTTTCACACATATGACTAGGAAAGAAAGAAAATAAAACATATGGCAGGTCCCTAGAAACTTTTTCTGCTCTATATCAAGTTTTTAAAAGGTTTGATCAGGGGGTCCTTCACAGTTTCAGTTCTAAAGGGAAAACGGGACAACCTTCTAGATTTAGTTTGCTTTGACTCTCCTTAACACTAGTATGTATGCAAGTGGAAGATCCCTCATGTATATGTAAGCAGCACATCTTCTCCCGAACGCAAGTGTCCAAGTGCATTCACAGCTAATGCTGCATTCCCCAGGAACCTTTTGAAAATCTGCCTGATGTTAGAGTGAAGGTTTTTTTTTTCCTTCTGCAACACCCCAATTTTAATAGCCTGTGGTGTATTTTTGTTTTTACATTTTCTTTAATAAATGAGAATTTCAGGGAGTGAGTGATAGGCAAATCTCAACTTGTCAGGGGTGATTTCCCTGCACAGGGCAGCTGGTGAACCTGACTCCTGCATTCATGGAGCTAAATCCTGCACCAGATGATATACAATTAAGTGTAACATCATTCATTCCAGGCTGTCAGAGAGGAACACACAGAGGCCTCATCATACTCCCGTGTCCAACAAAGTAGGATGTATGCTAATGAACAAATGTGATATAAGATGAAGCCACAGGATCATGGAAATTTAGAATGAATGCATAGATGAGGTTTATTCCATCACTCAGGCAGGAGTCCCATTTGGCTAGATATAACATCTAACATTTACCTATTGCTGTGTGACAAACTGCCACAAACTAGCAATTTAAAACAGTGCCTATTATTTCACAGTTCTGTAGGTCAAAAAGTCTGGTGGTCTTGGCTGGATCCTACAAGCCCAAAGTCAGATTGTCAGCTGGACTGAGCTCTCATCTAGATGCCTAGATGCTCTGGAGATGAATCTACTCCCAAGTGCATTCAAACTGTTGGCAGAACACAGCTCCTTGTTACTGTAGAACACGGGCTCCATCTCCTCGATGGCTGTCAGCCCAAGACTCCTCTCAGTTTCTCAACGTTCTTCGAACCAACCATAGCACATGAAATCCTTCTTGTATCTTTATCTTCCTCTTCTGCCACTAGCAGGAGAAAGCTTGCTGCTTTTAAGGGTTCATGCGATTAGATTAGATGTACCTAGATAATCTCTCTTTTAAAAGGTTAACTCTTCCATATAATACACCACTTTCAGAGATTCTGTGGATTCTTGGGGCGCCATTTTAGAATTCTGCCTACCACACCTAGCAAGCAGAACTAATAAAAATATTGTCAGGTTTGTCCTATCCTCAACAGATCAAGACATTGTAAGTATAGGCAAAGCTGTTAGAAATAACATTGAGAATCATGTTTAAATTTCTCGACATGGAAGTTCGAAGTTAAAATGTTAGACTGAAATGGTAAAAAGTCAATGTCCTTTGAAAAAAGTTGCAACATTACTTTAGCAACCAATGTTCCTTAATATATAGTTTTAGAAGACACTAAACTATCTGAACTTGCCTTACAAAAAATAAGAAACCATAGCTGTCCTGATGACCCTATATCTTTAATTCAACAATCCCTTGATATCCTCTCCTTCATTCACAGCTGATGTCTTTAAATTAGCTTTGAATCATATTGCAGTCCATCCCCTGACCTGCTCCCCTCAGTTACTGAGCCCTTAGCACAGCCCTTAGTTCCTGTTTGCTGCCTTATGTGACCCATCAGGCTCCATTGGAGCTAACTGCTATAGCTCTTCCCTGACCAGGTCTGCCTTGTTTCTGGGCATTCTGTAAGCAACTTGTCAAAGCCAAAGGGCCCCTGTGATTGACTTCTCTCAGCGTCACATCACCTGCCAAGGAAACCTGCCTTATCCTCAAAGAATAACTGGTTCTTCCCTGGCTAAACTTGTCACTCTTGAATTCCTTTTGTTTGTCATCCTGTTTTTAAGGATTTTGTTCTTCCATTACACATGATAAAAATATTTATTTTACTCAATTGCTTATTTAGAATGACTTGAGTCTCCTTTATATTTGGTCAGTATTTGCTCTTGGATTAGGCATGCTTGCAGGTGGGCAAGGTATGAGCAAGCGTTAAAATGCTTTCTGACGAATTTGTCCAGGGATGATGATGTTCATGATGTTGAGATGTTCTGGGTAGACATCCCCAATTTAATGCCTATGTATCACCCAAATGCCAAAACGTAAAAGGTTAAGATGAGCCCAGGTTTATAAATGACAAATTGCCAGCCACATTGTTGAAAGTTGAGAGGTTAATAGAGATTAAGAATTTTGAAATGCCTTTTCCTATTTAATGGGAACAAAAGTTGTTCCTAACTAGTTTCCTGGTAAGTACATTTCCCGGTCCCTGCAAACTCAGAGGCCAATGTAAAAAATTTTTTTTGCTGGCTATTAAACATGTACTTTTTATCTTGATTTTGATTAATAATTGATATATTCATGCAAGTAAAATAAAGTGTTTTTCCTTAGTCACTGCATTCAATTTGAAACAAAGTGTTGACCTACCACGGTTTCCTAAGCTAAAATCAAGCCTTGTGAAATTCCTAATTTTTTTATGAGTAAACTTTATCAAAGCAGAAAACTTTGCTTTGAAAATAAATTTTGGGAATCTAAATGTAAGCATAATTTTATTAATTTCTAAAAATAAAAAATATTCTAAGTATTCTTGGCCACAGGTTAAAAATTGTTTTTAACGTCATTTAAAATGTTTTATTTCTTTTCCCTCTATGTCATTAGGTTAGTTGTCCCTGATTCCAGATAACAAAAATGAAGCAGTATGACAATTGAGGGAATCAGTTCCTGATAATATTTCCCAGATTATCACAATCAAATTGGGTAGCAGGCATGTGCAAGCCCTCGGGGTAGGAGAGAAGGGTTTTCATTCACCAGCAATGTCATTACCAGACCTTTGCCCTGGACTTCACCCTGCAGAATCCCTGTCAGGTCTTTTTCCTGCCTACTGGATCCAAAATAAAGCTTTGCAGCCAAAATATTCAGTGACAGATGGCTCATTTCATTGCTGTAATGTCATCCTTTGGGTCTCTGAGGGGATGATTCCAGGAATAGAAAGCAGGGCAAATACAGGATTGGACTTATAACAGAATCTAACACAATCAGGGTTTCTCCAATTACTGATGGAATAAAGAACTTCTAAATTCTTTTCATCTAACAACAAGAGTGGCCCCTCTTCTCTCTATATGGTAATTAATGCATAGAGTGTAATATAAGCACAGAGTATATTATGGTTCCAATCCCTCCTCTGACCCTGACAAGTTCAGTGATTTTGAGCCTGCTCCTCAATTTCTTCATAAATAAAATAAGCATCATAATAGTACTTAGCAAAGGCAACAAAACCAAAAATAAACATGTGAGACTACATCAAATTAAAAAGCTTCTGCACAGTGAAGAAAGCCATCAACAAAATGAAAAGGCAACCTATTGAATGAGAAAATATTTGCAAATCATACATCCAATAAGGGGTTAATATTGAACATACATTAAAAAACTCCTACAACTCAACAGAAAAAAAAATCTTGCCTTAGCTAAGAACTCAATAAATGGTAACTAACATTTTCTTCCCTCTCTTTGATTAATTTGGTTTTGTATAAAAGAATAATACATAATAGAACATAAAACAAGAGGCATAACATAGGAAACCTATAAATGGAAATGATATTTTGTTAGTATTCTTAATTCAGAATGGACTTAGACTAAGTAAGACCAAAGTCAGTATTTTACTGTGTTATTCTAAAATGCGGACGGGAAGGTTGCTCCCACTGAAGCTGTAAGAGACAGTTATTCTTTCCACTGTCAAGATCTCCAAGGCTATGGGAGATTGTGACTTATTTCTAGCCACATCTAAGCTCCCTTGATAAAATTCCTTACAGTGCTCATTAGAATTGGTTCTAAATTTCATTTTTAATTGCTTCTCTTTTTGAGAAAAGGTATGAACTTTTTCTTTTCCATCATATGCATTTACAAAGTTAAAATTCACAAAGATTCTGGGATTTGTTTTGTTTTTCATTTTTTTCCCTAACTTGGCACATCCTAATCTTTTCCCTAAGGTCTGTATCTATATTGCTATTTTCCAGTTTGTCTTGATATCATTGCTTCACCATTTGGCACCTCAGTCAACATAGTTTTACCACCATTATCTACACAGCACCACCCCATCTGAATGGATCTCACAACTGCCCTTCTCTGTTGCATGCCTTTGCCTGGGTCTGCTTTCCCATTATGTTACCCATCTGTCTGCTCCTAAAGAATGCCATGAGGGAGTGATGGTGCTTCACAGAGAGTTTTAAAATCTTGACCTTCATTTGAATTTAGTCATTGTGTATCACTGGATTCCTAACCTTTCTTCAAGACTTTTTCCAACCTGGGGTGCCTGGGTGGCACAGCGGTTAAGCGTCTGCCTTCAGCTCAGGGCGTGATCCCAGCGTTATGGGATCGAGCCCCACATCAGGCTCCTCCGCCATGAGCCTGCTTCTTCCTCTCCCACTCCCCCTGCTTGTGTTCCCTCTCTCGCTGGCTGTCTCTATCTCTGTCGAATAAATAAATAAAATCTTTAAAAAAAAAAAGACTTTTTCCAAACTGAAAGTGACACCAAGTTAATCAGATTCATGTTTTCTAAAGCTCACAAACTTTCTAATTATGATTAATTTGGTCTTGATGGCATTTATAGTTAATCATTAGGTACCAGAATCTTTACATATTTTACTTTTAGTTATTACAATAACCTCATATATTAGTAAGTGCTATTATCCCCATTTTATAGGTGTGGAAACCAAGAATCAGGGAATTTAAGTAACTTCCCCAAAAGCCTACAGTATGTGGCTGCCTTTCCCACTAAGCCAACATGTCCAAAAGAGTCCTTTGGAGGACATAACAATTGTTCTCAAATGTATGTATGTATGTATAAAAGTTATCTGACATGTTTATTAAAAGTGTATCCCATAGTCCATCCTCCAAATTCCAGGCTCCATCCTCCAGATTCTGATTCAGTGGGTGGACCTAGGCTTTGCCTTTCAACAAACTCTCTGAGAGATTTTGATGCAGGCCACCTGAGCAGCACACCCAGCTCAGGAGAGACACAGACTGACTATGCATTCCCAGCTATGTACCAGCTCCTAATGAAGCACCACATTTCCTGCTTTTCTTCTTCTTCAAGCCATAAATTAACCAAGTGCTGAGATTTACTTTTACAACAAAACTTAAGCTAAACAGCCAGAATTCAGGTTTTGTTGGGAAGCAAAATTGTAGCCTGGGAATCAATAAAACTGGTTTCTTTTATCCCTTTCTTTTACTGACTTCTTGCATGTCATTTGATAAAATAAGCTTATTGTGTCTCATTCTTCTCCTCTATAAATGGAATGTGAAAATTCATGTCCATTACTTACTGAAAAGACCTCTAAAGAGGAAAACTGACCATGGTGGGAGCATGAAAAGCTCCAGGCAAAGAATACGGTGTGAATCCTCAAGACTCAATTACTTTCTTATCTAAGTGGGGCATACTGATTTTATTATGGCTGCCATTTATTGCACAAAACATGAGGGATAGCATATTCAGTTGGCATTTGTGGGACTGGCGTGCAGTACTTTGCAATGCACAGGTTTTGTGTTCTTGGAAAAGTTATTTTAAGTTTATGCACCTCCTTTGCTTCACGTGAAATGGGAAGACATAATAATATTATCAACTTCATGGGGTGTTGAGTTGTCACTTCATGATTTGTATAAATGAGCTTTGATGAATTACTCAGCCCAAATATTTTCATTCTCAATAGCCTAGCTTCAAGCTATTGATAATATCAGTGTATTCACTCTTATGTTCCTGTCTATTACAGAAAACAAATATGACATTGTTCCTGCTCTTAGGAAAGTTACTCTCAAGCAGAGGAGACAATCTAATGCGATACCTAAAACAAGAGACTTGGCAGGATTTTCAAAATGGGGGGAAAGGGGAGGAAAGCCAGAAAAGTGTATATAATATGACCTCAGTTTTTAAAAACACTTTAAAAACAATTACCAATTCCTCCATAGTTTTGTACATATCCATTAAACGTATACATATAAAATATCTGTATATATATTTATATAATATGTAATTTACTAAATATACATATATATGTATATATATACATATATATCATTAATATAAGATGTTTTGGAGATAGAATAAAGAAAATAAAGGAATAAAGTAAAGGAAGGAAACAAAAAAGAAACATAAGTAAATAATAAAACAGTTTAAAAAAATACATGGATGTCCATGATAAAAAGAGCATATGTGATATGACCCCATCTAAGTAAATGTGCATTTGGGTGTGTCTGAGATACATGAAAACATAGACAAAACACTAACAGGGGCTATTTCAAGGTAGTGAGATTTAAGTGATCTTTACTCTTTTTCTGTATTGTTAGACTATTTTTTATAATGACATATTATTTATAACTAGAAACATTTTACAAAGGATAGACTGCCAAAATATTTATTATTGTACATGATGTATTGTTTTATTTTGTCTTTTCAAGTGGTCTCTAAAAGGTATGTATTATTTTGAAAGGAGAAAAATGATATTCTTTAAAGAGGTATTCTGAGTAGTAACAAAATGCAGTGGAAAAAAGATATTCTTAATAGAAGGCCAAAGCTGCTTTAGGTACCCAAATAAAAGTGAACAATGAGCTGGTTTTGCTAGAACAAACTCAGTCACTGAACTCTTCTTTTTCTTCTTTCTTTTCCTTCTGTAGAAGTTTTGAATTATGTAAATCTTGGATTTGTTGAAAGAAACTATTTCTTTAATCTTCACAATATGGCTTTACTTATGTTTTTCCAATTCATTATCATTTTCTACAACTCAACACGTCCCAAGCTGAACTTAGTATTTTCTTTCTGCCTCAACTTACTTCTCTTCCTGTCTCCTTTTTTAAGAGATATGTCACCACTTTCACCCAAGTCACCCAAACTGGATATCTGGGATCCACCCTGGATTCCTCCCTCTGTACCGAATGAGTCAATGAGATACTACAGATACAGATACTACACCCATCAGATCTCTCCTTATCACATCTCTTCTCCATAGCTATTGTCCTCAGTGGTCCTACCCAGATTGCAGCAATTATCTTTAAACTAGTCCCCTTATCTGCACTTAGAAAATTTGATCGAGCAGGAGAATGTCTAAACTTCTTTATATGTTATGCAAACAGATGTCAGTTGCTTGCCTATCTTCATCTCCTTCAACGAACAATCTCTCCCAAAACATGCCACCTTGGGGACTGTCAGTTACAATATTCTCACTCTCCGTGATATTATAAGCCAGGCAATGAGAGCTTCATCCACCGAGGCTCAATGAGTGGTTCAGGGATGGGTTTGCGATAAGTAGGGGCAGATATTTTGCTCCAGACTTCTCTTCTAGAGATAGAATAAAAACTCTCTGGCAAGTCACAGATTAATTAAGCAAACTCTTCTGTAAGACTTATTTCCTTGAAACTTTCTAGGAGGCCATGTTCAAATAGTATAGACATGGAACAAGTCAATTCTTTTAGTTATCCTATAAGTAGGCAAATATTTTCATCTGGTTTGGGAACCAACTCCAATTCTAAAAAGGTAACCAAATTGGTGGTGATTTAAGATGATTTCTACTTTATTATCAGTCTGGTGGATCCAAAAATTAATTAATTCCAATTTTTAATTCCAACTAGGCTATAAATGTCATTATTTTTTTATCATCTGACATCAGGGGACTGTCATAGCAATTGTCTATTTCTTGTTCTAACTTTTTATTGATTAATAATATGCATAAAAAGTACACAAAGTATATAGCTTAATAAATTTTCACAATAGAATACAAGTTTGCTACTGCATATTTTTGTGCACATAAATAAATTTTAAAATGTCTAAGGTCAGGACCATGTTTTCATTTTTCTCAATGCCTCAATCCCAAGCGTAATGGTAATGCCCACTATTGAAGTCACTGTATTTTACCTGCCAGACATTTTATACTCAAAAGTCATCAGGTAAAAGGGTAGGAAGGCTACTGCAGAACATTCATTTAACAATAATTCTGCCAATAGCTAACAATTATCAAGTGCTTATTGGTACCATTATTATCTGTTTTACAGATTAGGAAACTATGGTAGACAGAGATTTAAAAAGTGACTGAGATCAAATAGCCAGTAAGTTGAAGAGTAAGACCCCAAGAAAAAACTCAATTCCCAAAATATAATTTAAGCAATTGAGTCCTTCCACTATGATAAGTACCTTTTTCACTGAGATGAGAAAAACTTACAATCTTTCTAAAGACCAAGAGACAATGCATTTTTCTTTAGTAAACATTAGCAGTGATTCAGTCTTAGAGGAAGAAAGCAGTTGAGTGAATTCTAATAGCATTTAAAATTCTGCAAAAAAGGAAAAGCAAGAGCACATGTTATAATTAAAGACTTACTTTTTTATTATAGGCACCTTCCATTTCTTCCTGGATCCAAATCACCTCTGCTGCACTGGCTTCTTTTTCATATTGCTCCTTGTTTGGAATCTCTGGAATCCTTAATTTGGGTTCTCTTCCTACTGGATGGGATGATGCTTCTGAATGGGCAGGCTATCACTCATCTCTTGAAATGCCTGTACATTTTATTGTAAGAGAATAAATGAGGAGGTCAGATTGTCCTTCAGGCCATTGAGAAAATCCCAACCAAAAAACCCACCAAATCACATTTACTCAAATTGGTTAAGGTGAAGAAATTCTTTAGATTCTTTAAGATATGTTAGAAATAGAGACGGCAGTCCAAGATGGTAGCATATTGGTAGCATAAAAAGATCCTGAACTTACTTCCTCCTATGAACACAATGACATGGATTGTCATCTACAATGACATATGGATTAATTCACACTTAAAAAAAAAACATGAAAACTAGCTGAACAGTTTCCTTTACAACAAGGGATAAAAGGGCTGTAGAGGGGTAGGGAGGAAGAGGGATAAGAGAGGAAAAAGTCGGGGCACCTGGGTGGCACAGTCGTTAAGTGTCTGCCTTCGGCTCAGGGCGTGATCCCCGTGTTCTGGGATCGAGCCCCACATCAGGCTCCTCCACTGGGAGCCTGCTTCTTCCTCTCCCACTCCCCCTGCCTGTTGTTCCCTCTCTCTGCTGTCTGTCTCTGTCAAATAAATAAATAAAATCTTTAAAAAAAAAAAGAGAGAGAGGAAAAAGTCACCAAAACCTACACATGGCAGCACAAACTAGGGAGGGATCTCACAGACAAGAACCTCTCCTTGAAAAATGAAAGGTTTATACCCCACCTTGGGCACCCTAACCCTTGGGCCCTGCACCAGACAGGAAGCACAAAAAACGTCTGACTTTTGAAATCAATGGGGCTTACTTCCAGGGCACCCAAGGAACTGTGGGATTTTGAGCTACTCCTTTTGAGGGGCTCCTATGTAAACTCACTCATTCCAAGAAGCAGAGCAAAGGCAGCAGTTTGAGAGGGGACTGGATTATTTGTGAGGGTGATTCAGTTGCTAATTTGAAAGCATCTGCCAGAGGTGCCTTAATTAGTTGGGATTTTCCTTGGGGGCAAAGGCACTGGAGAGTGACATTTTTTGCACTCTCCCTCTGTCCTGCTAACACAGGCGGGCACACATGGACACAACCTTAATAAAGTCACAGGCTTGCCTTGCCCCCAGAGCGCGTTCTAGTCCTCACTAAAGCCATAGACACACTGTACTTCTAGCACTCTTCTCTGGCATCACTAAAACTGCAGGCATGCCTGCCCCCCAACACTCTTTCCTGGATGTAATAAAGCCACAGGCAACCACAGATTCACTAAATGCAGCCGGTGGGGAATGCAGTCCACACAGAGAAGGGCTCTTGATTGTCTGGCTCTGGGATCAAAGGGGCTTGTGCTCCTGGACCCCAGGTGTCTGTAACAATCAGAAAGACAATTCTTGGCAGCAGGCAGCACACTGAAACACCACCTCCAGTCTGCACATGAAAAAGGCCCACTTAATTGTCCTGGAGTTTCAACCTGAGGGACAGGATTCAGATTTGCCACACATCTAAAGGCTACAGAGCTATTCTTAGGAAATGTAGGTAGGAACATCCCATCTGTTCACCCTCCTTTGGCCTCACCAGAGCTCACTGGTACCTCCCAGAAAGGTGCTTAAACACTTGTCTAAAGCCACAGTTCTTGCAAATGTTTCTCAGGTGCCCCCTGAGAAACAGATCTTCTGTTTAGGGGTCAGCAGGATTTATGACTATGATCCCACAGGATTGTATATATCTGTACACTTTAAAAGTTGTTGCCTGAGAATCTGGCTTCCAATCAGCTTGAATCTAGGTGCTGACTGAGAGCACCCCCTTTGGAACACTGACACGTCCTAGCATACCCTCAACAACTGGGACCTATAAAGAATAAATTAGGCTACTCAGACAATCACAGAAGCTTGACAGACAACCAAGAGCTAGGGGAAGGTTAAAAGATAAGGTTCATCTGCTACACGAGGACATTCCTTCAATAAGGAGAGGTGGCTATTTCACCTATAATTCAGAAACAAACATAGAGAATCAAGCAAAATGAAAAAGCAGGATTATGTTCCAAATGAAGGAGCAAGATAATCTTGGAAAAGGATCTTAATAAAACAGGGATAAGCAATCTACTTTATAAAGACTCTAATGTTCATAAAGATACTGACCCAATTCAAGAGAAGAATGAATGAACATAGTAAGAACTTCAACAAGAGATAGGAAATATGAGAAAGTACCAAACAGAAGTCACAGAGCTGAAGAATACAATAACTGAACTGAAAAATACACTAGACAGTTTCAACAGCAGACTAGATGATGGAGAAGAAAGGATCAGTGACCTAGAAGACAGGAACTTAGCCAAATAGAGCAACAGCAACAACAAAAAGGAATTTAAAAGTGAAAATAGCTTAAGAGACCTATAAAACAATATTAAGCAGGAAAACATTTGCATCACAGGGGTCTCAGAAGGAAAAAAGAGAAAGAAAGGGGAAGAAAACTTACTTGACAATATAAAGACTGAAAATTTCCCTTAGCTGGGGAAGGAAACAGACATACAGGTCCAGGAAGCCCAGAGAATTCTAGAAAAGACAAACCCAAAGAGATCCATACCAAAACACATCATAATTAAAATGCCAAAATTTAGGGGCATCTGGGTGGCTCAGTCATTAAGCGTCTGCCTTTGGCTCAGGGCGTGATCCTGGCGTTATGGGATCGAGCCCCATGTCAGGCTCCTCTGCTGGAAGCCTGCTTCTTCCTCTCCCACTCCCCCTGCTTGTGTTCTCTCTCTCACTGGCTGTCTCTCTCTGTCAAATAAATAAATAAAATCTTTAAAAAAATAAAAATAAAATAAAATGCCAAAATTTAAAGATAAAGAATTTTATAAGGAACAAGAGAAAAACAAGTTGTTACAAATAAGAGAACCCCCATAAGACTGCCCACTGATTTTTCAGCAGAAACTTTGCAGACCAGAAGAGAGTGGCATCATATATTCAAAATGCTGAAAAGAAAGAACTTTCAACCAAAAATACTCTATCTGGCAAGGCTATCATTCAGAACTGAAGGAAAGATAAAAAGTTTTCCAGGCAAGCAAAACGTAAGGAAGTTCATTATGAGAAATGTTAAAGGGTCTTCTTTAAGCTGAAAAGAAAAAGCACTAACTAATAACAAGAAGATACATAAAAATAAAGATCACTTATGATGCTTGTATGAAAGTTAAAAAACAAAAGTAGTAAAATCAAAATCAGCTGTAACTAGAATAATCAGTTAAGGGATACACAAAATAAAAAATGTAAAATATGACTTTGAAAACATAAAATATGCAAGGGTAGGCAGTAAAAAAGTAGTTTTTTAAGAATGTGTTTATATTTAAGTTGCTACCAACTTAGACTGTTCTATATGTAGACTGTTATATATGAACCTCACAATGAACCACAAAGCAAAAACCTACAGTAGATACACAAAAGATAATGAGATAGGAATCTAAAATAACACTAAAATTCATAAAACCACAAAGGAAACAAGAAAAAGAAGAATAGAAGAGAGAGGAACTACAAAACCTCTAGAAAACAATGGACCAAATGGCAACAAGTACATACCTATCAATAATGAAAATGTAAATGGACTAAATTCTCCAATCAAAGATTTAGAGTAATTGAATGGATAACAAAAACAAAAACAAAACAAAATAAAAACAAGACTCATTATGTGCCCACAACAGACTCACATCAGATCTAAAACACACATAGAATGAAAGTGAAAGGATGGAAGAAGTTTCCACACAAATGGAAATAAAAAGAAAGCTATACTTATATCAGGCAAAATACTTTAAAACAAAGACTGTAATAAAAGACAAAGGAGGACATTACTTAATGACAAAGGGATAAATGCAATAAAAGAATACATTTGTAAATATTTACATACCAACCTAGGAGCACCTAAATATATAAAGCAAATAGTAACAGATCTAAAGAGAAAAATTGGCAGCAATACAATAATAGTAGGGGACTTTAATACCCCACTTATATTGATGGATAAATCATCCAGACAATAAGGAAATATCAGCCTTAAACATTAGGCCAGATGGGCTTAATAAATATATGCAGATCATTCCATCCAAAAGCAGCAAAATACATATTCTTTGGAAGTGCACATGGAACATTCTCCAGGATAGATCACATGATGTTAGACCACAAAACAAATCTCAGTAAATTAAGAAGATTGCAATATTTTTCAAGCATCTTTTTGATCACATGGTGTAAAACTAGAAATCAATTACAATTTAAAAAACTGAAAAAAATCACAAGTATGTGAAGATTAAACAATGTGGTACTGAATATCCACTGGGTCAATGAAGAAATCAAAGGGGAAACTTAAAAACTACTTTGAGACAAAAGAAAATGGAAATACAGCAACCCAAAATCTACAGATACATCAAAAATAGTTCTAAGAGGGAAGTTCAAAGCAATATAGGCCTACCTCAAGAGACAAGAAAAAGCTCAAATAAATAATCTAATTCTACACATAAAAGAATTAGAGAAGGAAGGACAAGCAAAGCCAGAAGGTAGTAGAAGGAAGGACATAATAAAGATTAATAATATAATAATAATATTAATAATATGAAGTTCCTCAAAAAAATTAAAAATAGAACTACCATACAATCCAGCAATACTACTTCTGTGTACTTATCCAAAGAAAATAAAAACACTAGATTTTATCAGCCAAAGCTGAACTTAAACACACAATCTCATCTCCAGTATGGCTTATAGTACATTACTCTCCCCCAAAGGGCCAGGCTATGACATTTAATTAATAGATTATAATGAGAAATAAATATTCTAAAGTGTTTTTCATCTGGGACAGACTCTTATTCCAACATTGTTCTTGGTTAGTTATTTTCTCTAACAAGAAACTGAAAAGCTGCTGGAAGTCCAAGATGGCACAGAAGCAGAAGACCTTAGTTTTGTCTGGTCCCAGGAATTCAGCTAGAAAGCTATCAAACATTCTGAACACCTGCAAACTCAACTGGAGATCTAAGAAAAGAATAGCTCCAACTTTACAAATAGAAAAGTGACCACTTTCTGCAAGAATGACAAGACACAAAAACTCACCTCAAAAAAGAGAACAAGAGGCAGCACTGACTGTCAGGGACCTAGTCAGTATGGACATAAGTAAGATGTCAGAACTAGAGTTCAGAATAATGATTATAAAGATACTCGCTAGGCTTGAAAAAAGTATAGAAGACACAAAAGAATCTCTTTCTGGAGAAATAAAAGAACTAAAATCTAACCAAGTCAAAATCAAAAAGGCTACTAATGAGATGCAATTAAAAAATGAAGGGTTTAACTGCTAGGATAAATGAGGCAGATGATAGAATTAGTGATATAGAAGAAAAAATGATGGAGAATAAAGAAGCTGAGAAAAAGAGACAAACAACTACTGTATCACGTGGGGAGAATTCAAGAGATAAGTGATACCATAAAGAGAAATATTAGAATAATTGGGATCCCAGAAAAAGAGGAAAAGAGGGAGGGCAGAAGGCATATTGGAGCAAATTAAAGCAGAGAACTTCCCTAATCTGAGGAAGGAAACAGGCATTCAAGTCCAGGAGGCATAGAGAATCCCCCTCAAAATCAATAAAAATAGGTCAACACCCTGACATATAATAGTGAAAATTGCAAATGTCAGGGACAAAGAGAAAACCATAAAAGCAGCTCAGGACAAGAGGTCTGTAACTTACAAGGGTAGAAACATTAGACTGGCAGCAGATCTATCCACAGAGACCTGGCAGGCCAGAAAGGACTGACATGATATAGTCAGGGTGCTAAATGAGAAAAATATGCAGCCAAGAATACTATATCCAGCTAGGATGTCATTCAAAATAAAAGGAGAGATAAAAAGCTTCCAGGACAAACAGAAATTAAAAGATTTTGTGATCACTAAACCAGCCCTGCAAGAAATATTAAAAGAGACCCTTTAAGTGAAGAGAGAGCCCAAAAGTAACATAGACCAGAAAGGAACAGAGACGATATACAGAAAAAGTAGACTTTATAGGTAATACAGTGGCACTAAATTCATATCTTTCAATAATCACACTGAATGTAAATGGGTTAAGTGACCCAATCAAAAGACACAGGGTATCACATTGGATAAGAAAGCAAGACCCATCGATATGCTGCCTGTAAGAGACACATTTTAGACCCAAAGACACTTCCAGATTGAAAGTGAGGGGTTGGAAAACCATTTACCATGCTAATGGACATCAAAAGAAACCTGGATTGGCAATCCTTCTATCAGAAAAATTAGATTTTAAACCAAAGACTAACAAAAGATGAGGAAGGACATTATATCATAATTAAAGGGTCTTTTCAACAAGAATACCTAACAATTGTAAATATTTCTGCCCCTAACTTGGGAGCAGCCAATTATATAAACCAATTAATAATAAAATCAAAGAAATACATTGATGATAATACAATAATAGTATGGGACTTTAACACCCCACTGACTACAATGGACAGATCATCTAAGCAGAAGATCAATAAGGAAACAAGGGCTTTGAATGACACACTGGACCAGCTGGACTTCACAGATGTATTCAGAGCATTCCACACTAAAGCAACAGAATACACATTCTTCTCTAGTGCACATGGAAAATTCCCTAGAATAGATCACACGCGGGGTCACAAATCAAATCTCAATCAGTACGAAAAGACTGGGATCATTCCCTGCATATTTTCAGACCACAGTGCTTTGAAATTTGGACTCAATCACAAGAGGCAATTTGGAAGGAACTCAAACACTTGGATGCTAAAGAGCATCCTACTAAAGAATGAATGGGTCAACCAGGAAATTAAAAAAATAAAATAAAAATTCATGGAAACAAATGAAAATGAAAACACAACTGTTCAAAACCTTTGGGATGCAGCAAAGGAGGTCCTAAGAGGGAAGTATATAGCAATAAAAGCCTTTCTCAAGAATCAAGAAAGGTCTCAAACACATAACCTAAAGGAGCTGGAGAAGGAACAGCAAATAAAGCCTAAACCTGGTAGGAGAAGAGAAATAATAAAGATTAGTAAAGATTAGAGCAGAAATCAATGAAATACAAACAAAAAGAATAGTAGAACAAATCAATGAAACTAGTAGCTGTTTCTTTGAAAGAATTAATAAGACTGATAAACTCCTGGCCAGACTTATCAAAAAGAAAAGAGAAAGGACCCAGGTAAATAAAATCATGAATGAAAGAGTAGAGATCACAACCAACACTGAAGAAATACAATCAAATATAAGAACATATTATGAGCAACTATATGCTAACTAATTAGGCATTCTGAAAGAAATGGATGCATTCCTAGAGATGTATAAACTACCAAAACTGAAACAGGAAGAAATAGAAAACCTGAGCATGCTAAGTGAAATAAGTCAAGCAGAGAAAAACAATTATCATATGGTTTCACTCATTTGTGGAACATAAGGAATAGCAGGGAGATCAGGAGGAGAAGGAAGGGGAAAATGAAGGGGGGGGGAATAAAGGGGGATATGAACCACGAGAAACCATGGACTCTGGGAAACAAACTGAGGGTTTTAGAGGGGAGGGGAGTGGGGGAATGGGCTAGCCCGGTGATGGGTATTAAGGAGGGCATGTATTGCATGGAGCACTGGGTGTTATATGCAAACAATAAATCATGGAACACTACATCAAAAACTAATGATGGACTGTATGGTGAATAACATACCATAATAAAAATAATAATAAAATTAATAATAATAATAATAATAATAATAATGAAAACTTGAACAGACCCATAACCAGCAAAGAAATTGAAGCAAGTAATCAAAACTCTAACAATAATCAAGAGTCCAGGACCGGATGGCTTCCCTGGGGAATTCTACCAAACATTTAATGAAGAATTAACACCTATTCTTCCGAAGCTGTTTCAAAAATTAGAAATGGAATGAAAACGTCCGAACGTGTTCTATAAGGCCAGAATTACCTTGATCCTAAAACCAGCCAAAGACCCCACCAAAAAGAATTACAGACCAATATCCCTGATGAACATGGATGCAAAAATTCTCACCAAGATACTAGCCAATAGGATCCAACAGTACATTAAAAGGATTATTCACCATGACCAAGTGGGATTTATTCCTGGGCTGCAAAGGTGGTTCATCATCCACAAATCAATCAATGTGATACACTACATTAACAAAAGAAAGGACAAGAATGATATGATCCTCTCAATAGATGCAGAAAAAGCATTTGACAAAGTACAGCATTCTTTCTTGATTAAAACTCTTTACAGTATCAATGGGATAGAGGGAACATACCTCAATATCATAAAAGCCATCTACAAACAGCCCACAGTGAATATCATTCTCAATGGGGAAAAACTGAGAGCTTTTCCCAAAGGTCAAGAACATGGCAGAGATGTCCACTATCACCACTGCTGCTCATCATAGTACTAGAAGTGCTAGTCTCAGCAATCAGACAACAACAACAACAAAAGAGGCATCCAAATCGTCAAGGAAGAAGTCAAAACTCTCACTCTTCTCAGACAACATGGCACTCTATGTGGAAAATCCAAAAGATTCTACCCCAAAATTGCGAGAACTCATATAAGAATTCAGCAATGTGGCAGGATATAAAATCAATGCACAGATATCAGTTGCATTTCTATATACTAACAATGAGACAGAAGAAAGAGAAATTAAGGAGTCAATCCCATTTACAACTGCACCCAAAACCATAAGATACCTAGGAATAAATGTAAACAAAGAGGCAAAGAAACTGGACTTAGAAAACTGTAGAACACTCATGAAAAAAATTGAGGAAGACACAAAGAAATGGAAAAACATTCCATGCCCACAGATTAGAAGAAAAAATATTGTTAAAATGTCTATGCTACCTAGAGCAATCTACACATTCCATGCAATCCCTATAAAAATACCATCCACTTTTTTCACAGAGCTGGAACAAATAATCCTAAAATTTGTGTGGAACCAGAAAAGACCTGAATAGCCAAAGGAATGTTGAAAAAGAAAACCAAAACTGGTGGCATCACAATCCCAGACTTCCCAAGCTCTATTACAAAGCTGTAATCATCAAGACAATATGGTACTGGCACAAAAACAGACATATAGATCAATGGAACAGAATAGAGAAACCAGAAATGGACCCTCAACACTGTGGTCAACTAATCTTCGACAAAGCAGGAAAGAATATCCAATGAAAAAAAAGATAGTCTCCTCAACAAATGGTGTTGGGAAAATTGGACAGCCACATGCAGAAGAATGAAACTCGACCATTTCCTTACACCATACACAAAAATAGAGTCAAAATGGATGAAAGACCCAAATGTGAGACAGGAATCCATCAAAACCCTAGAGGAGAACACAGGCAGCAACCTCTGTGACCTCGGCTGCAACAACTTCTTGCTAGACGTGTCTCAAAGGCAAGGAAAATAAAGGCAAAAATGAACTATTGGGACTTCATCAAGATAAAAAGCTTTTGCACAGAAAAGGAAACAGTCAACAAAACCAAAAGACAACCAACAGAATGGGAGAAGATATTTGCAAATGTCTTATCAGATAAAGGGCTAGTATCCAAAATCTATAAAGAACTTATCAAAATCAACACCCAAAGAACAAAAAATCCAATCAAGAAATGGGCAGAAGTCATGAATGGACATTTCTCCAAAGAAGACATACAAATGGCCAACAGACCCATGAAAAAATGCTCAACATCTCTCGGCATCAGGGAAATAAAAGTCAAAACCATGATGAGATACCACCTCACACCAGTCTGAATGGCTAAAATTAACAAATCAGGAAACAACAGATGTTGGTGAGGATACAGACAAAGGGGAACCCTCTTACACTGTTCGTGGGAATGCAAGCTGGTGTAGCTGCTCTGGAAAACAGTATGGACGTTCCTCAAAAATTTAAAAATAGAGCTACCCTACAACCCAGCAATTGCACTACTAGGGATTTACCCCAAAGATACAAATGTAGTGATCCAAAGAAGCTCCTACACCCCAATGTTTATAGCAACAATAGCCAAACTATGGAAGGAGCCCAGATGTTCATCAACAGATGAATGGATAAAGAAGAAGTGGTGTATATATATATGTATATATACAATGGAATATTATGCAGCCATCAAAAAATGACCTCTTGTTACATACAACAATGTGTATGGAACTAGAAGGTATTATGATAAGCGAAATATGTCAATCAGAAAGACAATTATCATATGATCTCAGTCATACGTGGAATTTTAAGAAAGAAAACAGAGGATCATAGGGGAAGAAAGGAAAAAATAAATCAAGACGAAATCAGAGTGGGAGACAAACCATAAGAGACTCTTAATCATAGGAAACAAACTGAGGGTTGCTGGAGGGAAGGAAGGTGAGGGCATAGGGTAACTGGGTGATGGACATTAAGGATGGCATGTGATGTAATGAGCATTGTGTATTATATAAGACTGATGAACCACTGAACTCTACCTCTGAAATTAATAACACATTATATGTTAATTAATTGAATTTAAATTAAAAAACTCTGTCTCCTCCTTCTGCCCCTCCCCCACTAAAATAAATAAATAAATCTTTAAGAAAAACACTAATTTGAGAAGATATGTACCCCTATGTTTATTGCAGCATTAATTTACAATAACCAAGATATGGAAACAACCTAAGTGGTCATTGATGGATGAGTGAATAAAAAAGATGTGATACACACACACACACACACACACACACACACACACACACACACACTGGAACACTACTCAGCCATGAAAAAGAAGCAAATCTCACATTTGCAATAATATGGATGGACCCTGAGAGTATTATACAAAGTGAAATAAGTCAGACAGAGAAAGACAATTACCATATGATTTTGTTTATATGTGGAGCCTAAGAAACAAAACAAAACTCATATTTATGGAGAACAGACTGATGGTTATCAGACGGGGAGGGGTTTAGAGAGTGAGTGAAAAGGTTGAAAAATCAATTGTATGTTGTGGATAGTAAGTAGACTTATCATGGTGATCGCTTTGTAGTATATGCAAACATCAAATTATTAGTTTGTAGACCTGAAACTAATATAATGTTATATACCAATTTGCCTCAATTTAAAAAAAGTATATTAAAAATAATCCAAGACTGTTTACTTTGACACATAGCTTGAAAAGCTACAGATAATGCTGAGGCATTTCTAGGTGATGAATCTATATTCTGATTCTTATTTTATTGTAAACATTTCTGCTAAAAAATAAAAAGTAAACACTAGACATTATGATTTGAATGCTGTCTTTCTTTGGTTGTTTTTATTTAATATACCTAAGATGAAAAGAGAAAATTTGGTGAGACAAATAGATATACTATTTTAATGTCCATGCCATGAAATGTTCAAAAGAACACAGTAGAATTAATATATATTCATTCTGGACCAGAAGAGACCACACATGAATGTATACATTATGGATCTGTAGTCAAGAGGAGAGAAGATAGATTAAAAGCATGAGTTTGAAGTGCCCTTATAATTAAATTTAGTGAATCATTGTAACTTTAAAAGCAAATCTAAGCAATTTAATAAATCAATTTTTTAAGTAAGACTTTCATTTATTTGTTGAGTAAAAAAACTATTGTAGTTGTAAAAGATTGTGATACACAATCCAGATTAGGGAGAAACATGGTCCTAACATTTAAGAAACATCTCTTGCTCTTTCTTTCCCAAAACAACTATCTTAATCTTCCAAATCAAGTGGTTGCAACTACAGAAGTCATGCCAGTCTGCATTTGCTTTACTAAATTGATGATCTGAAGAATGATGAAGGGATGATGACTCCATTAAACTGTCAGCCCAAACTACTGTGCACACAGCACTGTAAATTACCCATTTCTTCACTGTTCTATGCAGTTCCAAACAATAGGTGCCTTTTAATATGTATTTTTTCCTGATTCATAGTAACTTTAATATTATCACAAATATGCATGAACATTATTTCTTTCTAAACCAGTAAACCAGGCAGATACCCCTGTCATGGCTAGAAAAAAAAACATTTGGTTAGGAAGAGTGATCTTTCCCATCAGTACAATACTCAGCCATTAAACAAAGCAGCAAGTGGAGAATGACTGAATTAATGGCTACTAGATGGTTCGTATTAAAGAAATTATATCAACTGCTGAATATTTGCTATGTTCCATTCACAATGTAATTGTTTTTCCAATTTTACAGATGAGGAAACAAAAGCTTACAGAACCTGTAAGTGACACTGCTAGCAGCAGAACCAGGATTTGAACCCTGCTTCAAATTTTAACTCGAGTTAATTTTAAACTTTACACAGGAAGCTGTGCATGACAATAGTCCACACACACAAAGAAACCAAGCTTGGTCCACCATGAAGCTATGACATAGAGAAGAAGAAAATATTATTTTTTCCGAAAATTTGATATGTCTATGAGGGTGTTATACAGGCAATTTACCTAAATTCCATTATGAAACAAAAGAAAAATTAAAGAGCATGGAAAGTTGGTACTCTTTCAGGAATAACAATAAGGTAACACCCTTAGAGCCCCCACTAAAGGCCTTGCCTTTTTGTTTGTTTCTTATAAGCACGAAATTGAAAGAAGACAGCCCCATGCCAAACAAAACCAAATTTCCTATCTGAATTCTCTAAATTGTCTTCTTTTTCAACCTATTTATTTTAATTATTCTTTATTTGGTTCCAGTGCTTTCTACATCAAAGCAATAGTTCCCAGCCTCCCTTTCAAGTCTTTAAATCTCATTGCCTTTATTCAATTTCTTCTCATTCTATTTTACTATTTTCATTTTTATGGTCCATCATACTCTTTCTATTTTCTTCTGGGGCTGTGAACATTATGAATACCCCTGCTCCTGTCCCTGTAAATGTTAGAAATCCTCTGCCTACAACATCATTATTTTTCTCACTTTCTGTCTGGCATAGCTAAAATAAACCTCATAGTTACATAATAGATAATATCTATATAATCTCTTGTGTATATATATATATGCCAAAGAGAGGCAAAAATATATTTGTTAATTCATGAATTTATTTGCAATTGAGATTACATTATTCCAGAGTATATATTAATTATATAGATTCCTTGGCATTTAATTACACATCTAGCAATGATTTTTTAAAAAGAATCATTATAGAAAATGAATTATATGAAATGGCAAAAACACAAAAACCTCACATAATAGTGATAATTATAACTGATAACTTATCACCTTGATAATGATAATAAAGATGGCAATGATGATGATGATAAATCTATGAACTAAATATTACTATACTTGTATACACACACAAAAACCTATCCTCCTTAAGTGATGGTAAATAAGCCTAAAATGAATAAGCCTATGATGATGGTTGACTGTAATCATGCCACTAATATTGTCTTTTGCACAACTCCTACTTCGTGATTTTGAATTTAATGTGTTTCCAAAGGCATTGCCAGAAGCCAGTGAATACATAAAGAATACAAAAGAGAAAAAAAATAGAACAAGTGCCTTAAAACATCAAGTATCGCAACTAATGAATCATCGAACTTTACATCAAAAACCAGGGATGTACTGTATGGTGACTAACATAATATAATAAAAAAATATTATTATAATAAAAAAATAAAACAAAATAAAACAAAAAAATGAGAAAAAAAAACATCAAGTATCAATAGTTTTCTATTAACAACTTCTGGAAAGCTGAAAAGTAATTCCCATTGTACTCTACATCGCAGATCATCTAGGTTCACATTTACTTACATAACTGTTGTTGTCAAGAGGCTCTGTTATTACCATTTATTATTTATGGAGTGCCAACAGGATTTTAAGACATTGTCCCTATATGTTGAGTCACGCTCAGTCTAGACAGAACAAATGAGATGAGGCATAAAAACCCAGGAGTAGGTGGGGAGTATTAAGTTCTTGTTCGTTTTGTTTGTTTCTATGCTACTTTCCTGGATGACAGAGAACAAAAGCATCACTGTTCTTGATCAAAGAAGGAGAGTAGGGAAAAGAAGAAAATGTGGCTAAAGCTAGGACATGTCAAAGAAATGGGGGAAAAATGCCTTAATTCATCTATTATAATTCTAGCATCAGGAAGAATGAGAAAAGGATATTATTCTTTTGAGTCCCAGAAAGAAAAAAGAAATCCAAGAAATGAATTGGTGAAGTCAAACTTAATTTAAGAAAATAAATTGAGTAAGAAAAGCTAGGATTTGCTTTGATGTTTAATCAACTGAATTTTATTAGTGCTCTTTTTACTGTGAATTATGGGACATATTAAAATACTTAATTCATATTTATTTGCCATTAATTTAGTTAAATGGCTCTGTTGGCCACTCTTACAATAAAGACAACTAATAATAATGATGGAATTGAGAAAGATATATTGTGGCCCATGCATCATTTTTCAATACTTGAAGTAAAATAGAATCCAGGGATTCCGGAGCCACTGTATGGGTTCAAATCTTGACGCAGTCACTTACTGTGTATCCATAGGCAATTTACCTAACCTCTCTGTGTCTTAATTTCCTCATCTTTAAATATGGATAATAATAGTTTCTACCCCATCGAGCTGTTATAAAAATTAAATTAGTTAATAAATATAAAAATTTAGAATAAGTGACTTTCATATATTAGGCACTATTTAAGTATCTGCTGTTATTTGAAAGTTATTTTTGAAAAAAATACGTGACCAATTATGACATTCACTTCTGGTTTTAATAATACTCCTAAAACCAGAAGTAGAAAAAAAAATTCTTAATTTGAGGTATAGGTTAAGAATGCTTCTGGTGGAAAATAACAGAAAACTCCATGAATGGTGGTTTAAGCTACAAAAACATTTTGTGTTTATTTTAAAATAATTTCAGAAGCAGACAGTCTCAGAACTGGGTCAGTGAGCCAAAAATATAACCCAGGGCTCTGGTTCATTCCAGCTTTGTGTTGTGACCACACTTAGCTGTCAGCTCTTCATTCTCATGCTGGTTGCTTATGATTAGAAGGCCTGCTGCAGCTCCACACATCAAGACTAGATGTAGGGAAAGGAGAATTGCCAACAAGTTCTGCACTCACATATGAACTGGCACCTATCCCCGAAAAGGATTCAAGTTATCCCTGTCTTAAAACACTAGCAGACTTCCTATAACAGAAGTAACAGGCTCTCCAGCCTCTATAATGAGAGGCCACAGAATGGCTTTTGGGTCAGCCCACTAGCAAGTTCTGTTACTTTGATAAAGAAGTCTTTCAGAAACCAACAACAAATGTCACACATATGGTGAGACACTCAAAGTATTCTGATTGAAGCTTAGAACAAGAAAATCTGCTTATTTACAGGTATTAGTCAATATTTTTATGGAGGCCTTAGCCAATGTCCATAAGTGAAGAGAATCAAAGATAATCAACTGAAAAATTTAGATTTGAAATGAAATAAAATTAAAATTCAATTCCTTTGTCTCACTAGCAACATTTCAAGTGTTCAATGGCCTCATATGATAGTGTTACTATATTGGACAACACCAGTTAGAGAACATTTCCATCATCTCAGAAAGCTTGATTTGACATTGCTGTGGTTTAGAGGTAAAGTTGTCAGTATCTATCAACCTTTAAAATGTGACTATTTGTTGAATGTACAATTATACTGTTGACAACAATCTACTGAAACACACAAGTACACAAAGTTGTATGTATAAAATTGCAGTATTAAACAAGTTGTTTAATGAGGCCTGTACTCAAGGGACCAAGGGCTACCACACAGCAGTGAAAAACCTTTTTTAGCTTGGGGCCCCTTACAGTGCAGCAATACATTAGTATTTGAGCAGGTTTTCATGTTCACTTTCACATAATTTCTCAGAATTTTAATTTATTTTATTAATTCTCCAACCCTTCAACAGAGGAAATACTATAAACACTGATTGTATGAATGATCATACTTGCTTCAAACTGTATTTTTTAATGCTCTCAATGCTTATTAGTAATAGCTCTTCTAGGGTCATTTTCTGTATAATTACCATGTAATCAACTGAGCAAAATTTTAATGACTCTTTAACAGCACAGAAACTCGTCAGTCATTTGCCAAATAATTGCATTAGCTGAAGTCACTGGTCTATGTACCAATAGATATTCTGCTAACTATGGAATTTCTAACATGAATATGGGTGACTTCAGTCTTTCTCATTCAGTCTATTTATCTTTCCTTCTGATCAATATTCATTTCCCTTGTTGTTTTGTTTTTCCAAGTTTTGAGGTTTACATGATTATTTAAATGTGATTTGATAACCTTATTTTTTCAGGAGAGCATATTTGTTGTATACTATTAACTTTTAGTAATTAAAACTAACAATTGGCTTAGCTTTATTTTATTATGCATACTTTTCACCAAAGATAAAAAGTAGGAGTGTGCCCTGTTTTATACTGATAATAAACTGACACAATCTTCTTGCTATTTTTATATTACCGCCATATGGTATGAAATGTTTCCATTGTGTTTTGTTGTTTTTCAAAGACAGGACTAAGTTTCCTTTTCTGTTTTAAAACCTTCCAAACCCATCCATAAAAAATCCTACCCATAATTCCACCACCCAGATTCACAATTATAAATTAGTAAATGGCTGAAATAAACAATAAAACATATTTCAAAATACCGATTACCTGGTTTTTATTTTTCCCAAGTGTAATTTTAAAAACAAATGCAGTGTCTCTAAATCTTCTGCTGTGATACCAGCATGTCACAAGTTGGTTTATGGAAGAGTGAAACCTTTATCTAAGTCAGCCAGCTGTTTGGGCTCCATTACGCCAAACAATGGATTTGATTATTTTTCCTAATGACTTGATTAACTTTGGTAACATGAAAATACTGATAGTTGTTTAGAAATTAAAGTTAAGGTGATGTCAGTTTATAATTTGAACCAAAGTTCCACTTCAATAGGATAGGTGCTTATTTATTCCTTTAGAGAGTAAACAAACTAAATTAATATTTTAATACGGAATAAACTGGTTCATGTTTTTGGATTCACGTCTGTTTGTAAATTTTATCGACATTTCCTATTTGAACAAAGAATGAAATCACTTTTAAGGAAAATAAATTAACTATTTTTAAAATTAGTAGACCTATCCTATTTCAATCATATGGTTCTTTTTTGGCTAGATTAAGTTGCATGGAAAATAACATTAATTTGGTTCCTAATACAGTTAGTTAGCCTTGAGAAATTTAAATCTCTTAAAATCCTTCAGCAGTCCACTGTTTATTTCCATTATTATAGTTACATGGAAGCATTTGTCAATCATCTCTATCGAATATTTCAGATGTTTCTTTCTAGACCTCAGTTTACCTATTTATAAATTTAAAATTAGAAAGTTAAAAGAAAAAATCTCTATCATTCTAAAATTCTATAATTCTATCTGAATTTTGAAATGGTCTAATAAAAATATATCCTTGCTTCATGTTATTTGATGAGCATAATTTTTTTCTTTTAAAATTTCTGCCTAATTACTACACTTTTTTGCCACTATTACAAATTAACTACTTACTACTACCACTATTTGAATTAGATGTGTTAATAAGATACCTTATTTGCAAGGGATGGAAATATAGTATTATTTTAGTTTAAGCAAAAACAAAAATGATGGTTCATATATCTGGGAGATTCAAGGGCTTCTAGCTTTGGGTGGAGCAAGCAGAATCCAAGTGGTCAAATGTTGTCAGGCATTTGTCTGTCTCCATGTCTAATTTTTGGTTTGGGTTTATTTCCAGGCATATTTTCTATGTGTAGCATAAAAATGACTGTCATTAGCTTCATTTGTCTTTATATCCAATGAACTTGGGCAATGAAATTGCAAAAGTGCACACTTTTCCTGATAGCTCTAAAGCCCTGGGATGAACTCTATTTGGCCTGAAATGGCTCATGTAGCCAAATCTGAACTAATTCCAGTGGCCAACAGGATATGTATTCTCGTTGGCCAGACCTGGATCACACACACCATCCATTAACTGTTTTAATAACTAAAGTCACTCTGATTGGATCCGTGTGGACTCAGAGTGGAGGAATGATTCCCCCCCAAAACAAGGTGTTCCACATTTAAGGAGAAGGAACATAGGGCAGGTAAAACCACAAGATGCCCACCATGACAACTCGCCATAGCATTCCATCAACTTGAGACCCTAAACAGTATACTCTATCATCTAATCTATTTGTGCCACTGTTGTTAATGTAGTTGAGTCCAAAGTGTTTATTTTATGACATTGACTTGATATTTTCCAGAATCTAGTATCTTACATGGAGTGATGAAACATTTTTAAAAACAAGTATAAAATACATTCTGTTATAGAAATGTCTTTTATCAGTATTTTTTCAATAGTTTTTTACAGATTTTTCTCAACTTTTCTATGTATTATCTAATTTATAATTTAATATGATAATGAATAGATCAGTAAACATTATTCACTTGTTCACTTTCCAAAGAGTTTTACTAAACTCTTCATGGGAAAAAACAATTTTCCAGTACACTTGCTTTATGATATCCACTTACAGCATCTACCTACTTATAGCAAAATCTTTATAATATCAATTAAGTCCCTGATATGAGATCCAAGATAGACATACAAGAGTCAGCAACCAGATTCTAACAAGCTTATCAAGCTTATCTCTTCTAAAAAATTAATTTTAGGCAATTGAACCTTTCAAGTAAGTTTCTTTAATAAATATTTAAAAGTGTCAATAATAAAAATAAATTTAGCACCCTGATTCAAAGTCTTACTTGTACTTCCCTTAGCATTTTAATTGTATATTATTGATCATCTTCATGATTTATCCAAAATATATTTACTATCAGGTAAAAAATAAGTGAGCCTCCCCAGACAAAGTCTACTGTGCTTGAGGTGAACAGTATCATTTCAGATGCAAACTGAGAATAGATTGGAGTGTAAAGTGACTCAGAGCCAGATTTTCTGCACCTCCAAATAGTCTTATGTCATAATTAAGCACCACTGACTACCTGTAGGCTATTAGGAAACCAATTTACCAGGTTAGCCAGCATAAAGAACAAGTAACACTTTTTCCTTCTTTCTTTCTTTCTTTAAGGAACATGACATTTATTTCTCCTGGCAGTTTAAACAGGTTCTGAGTAGGTGACTTTTTGCTTCTTCAGATATATTATGTAAAGACATTCAATAAATCAATGCCTCTAATTTGAAATATTTGTAGTGGGGTATAAAAGCCAGCTGCCTCCTTTTCATGGAACTGTAACACTTTTACAGAAGGAACAGCCATTCGCTTGCCTTTAAATATATATGTATAGATACATACGTATATATAAATATATCTAATATTTGGTTATAAAAACTGTGGGAAGACCTGATCTACTGATTACGGAGAAGGCTCCTGGGGCATTCTTATGAGAAAAATCTTTATTTTTTATTTTTTATTTTTTTGTTATTTGCTTCAGGGTTACAAGTCTGTGATTCATCAGTCTTATATAATATGGGAAAAATCTTAACACGAGTGTTCAGCTCCACTGCATGAAGGAAAGCCTAATGAGAATCAGAAGATGACCAACCCTACCCTCCTTTCCAAGCAATAAGCAGAGGTTATTGCTGAGAGAGACCAATGTACCATTGGAAAGGCCCTTAGAGCAAAGCCAAAGAATGTGGGCACCAGGCCATGCTTTGACTTTCACACCTATCCCATCTTCCCTTTGGTGAAATTTTCCCGGATGCCACATATCCCGGGTGTAGTATCCACAGTCATGAGAATGATCCACATAGTGAGGAGTAAGAAAGTGCAGAAGTGTTCCATTTTAGAGACCGGGTAAACAGGATCTGACTCTAGTGGGCAGCAGGCCAGAGTATTACCTGGGAATCCATCCATAGTAAAAGGCTGAAGGAGCAAATACAGTGCTTAAGAGATTGGACTTCTGACTTAAATTAACCTAAGATCCAAGGGTGCCTTTACCACTCACGAGCTGAGCAACTGGGAAAAACTGTCTTACATTTCCAGCACCATCTTTCCTTATCCAGAAAGTGGACATAATAATAGTATCTGTAATGTAAGGGTATTGTGAGTTCCTGGCACAAAATTAAGTATCTACTCTAAAGTAGCGGCAAAACAGTGGTCCAAAGATGGAGATAGTGTTGTGAAAGCTGACGGACAGGTTAGAAGAGTTGAATAAGGAAACACAGTGTCCCCTTACTGAAGTCAGCCACACTGTCACAGAAGGCAAGGAATAGGCATCTATCCACACCCACACTGGGCGGCCTGGTAGCCAGTTGGCCATCTTTCTAAAAATAGAACCTGTGGTTGCAGTGCAAGACACCAGCAAACTGACTTCAAGAGCCCTTCAGCAAAGCTTAATCATAGATTAAAAGGTAAAATAAATAAACCCTCTGGTTTGAAAATAATTTCTCTAAATCCTCTGGTCTGTTCCCTCTCCCTAGGCAGAACTCCATTTAAATATCTTAAAACATGTAACATGACTTTAATTTCAAGTATCTGTAGAGAAATAATTTTCACAACCTCACCTGACAAATTATTTCAGCAGCTCACAATCTTTACTTCAGAAAGAAAAAAAAATTCTGACTGGGTATACAGTGACCATTTCTAATGCATAATGATATTTTGTCTCTAATGGCCAATTGTTATTCTTTCTGAAAGGTTTATTTCCTTTTAAACTAACTTCAAGATCAGTACATTGAGTCCTTAATGAAAAAAATGCATATTTTAAGTTAGAGTTCCACATACAATGTCATATTTAGAGCATTCGGATTTGAAACTATGGGCGTGAATTTCAGTTCCAGCTTCTCACTACAGTTCAGTTTGACTCTCATAAAAGGTGACTAGTCTCCTATCTCCCCTCCAAAATATCCCTTAGTTTCATTGTCCTCAGCTGTTCCGCTCATTAGACTCACCGGGGAGCATTTAAAACCTTCTGACGCTAGGGCCCCACCCCCACAGATTCTGAGTTAATTGGCCTGGGGTGTGGCTTGTCATTGGTTTGTTCCTTAAAATTCTCAGGGGATTCTAGCAAATTGAGAGCCATTGCTTTCCACAGAATTATGTATGCAACGGGCATCAAATACCTCTTTCTCTTTCTTTTGTCCCTTAGTTTCACAATTTAGTCATTTTAAGAAAGATTATAATATGAACATGATATCTTTAATTAAGAATACTAGATGATTGCATAACGATTCTGTCTTTTCGTTTGACTGATTTGGAGAGCAATGATATAGTAACTCCTACTGTTACTATAAAATGGTCTCATAAATTGTATTTTAAAATTATTGAAACTGTGTTCCCCAGCTAATGAACTTTTTTTTTTACTATAAACCAAATCAGATACAAATTTCTATAAAAGTAAGTAATGACCATTCTTCACCTTCCATAGAGAGAGGTATTCTGTTTCTAATAATGTCACCACTAGTCTCCCAGGCATCCAAACCTGATTCTTCCTTCTCTACCACAGTGCTTTGTAGTGGGTTAAATAGAGCTCATCTTATTTTCAATTTACAAATAAAAACACCCTATTTGGTGGTGAGGGTTTGGGTACTCAATGCTTCCTCCTGTTTTACAGTGATTTTATCTGTGATTCTGTTTGTGAACTTTGCCCCAGCTGTTTCTGGAGCTGTTGGGTTCCTGCCTCCCCACATTGTTCACCAGACCTTCATTTAATAAATGTTTCTGAGGCACCTAATATGTACCACATGCTATTTAAAACTGTGGACCTAGCAGTGAGCAAGACAGGCCAGAAGAACCAGTTCTGTCATGGAGATTGCTCTTCAGAAGGGGAGACAGAATAAAGGACAAATAAATAAACAAGAAAATGCACTCTGTGTAGTACAGAGAATGTAATGGTCACAATCTTGTATTCCATATAACACACTTTGGGAACTTCCGGTCTCTATGTGCATCTAAATAAACTTTCCCCTCCCTGGTTATCACAAACTTTAAAATGACTTAGTTATTCAGTCCCAAGAAATCTTTCACTTCTTCTTACCAACAAACTCCTATAGAATTAGATCTACCTCAAGTTTCCAAAATTTCAACTGTAGAAAGCTCACTGTATTTTATCTTGAAGTTCAGGAGAAAGAAATGCTGAAAGGGGATGCTGTAATACTTCAAATGAACTTACTCTTGCTTGGAACTCCTAATATGTTATTATTTTCCTCTTGCTTCTTTGTCATTTTCTGTTGGCTTTGACTGTAAGTTTTCTTCATATGCTAGTTCTTACACTGACCAAAGATGAGATTTTCCATCTCCTTCTATTAACCTGGATATTCTTTCTCTTCACCTAGCACCTGAATTCAGTTTGGCCAGTACCATTTTTACTCTACCCTTCTCAAGTTTTGTTGACAAGCCTGGAGGCTCCACATTATCAGGACTCAGCAAATACATATGCTACTTCCAGCTCTGTTGATATACTAGTTATTCAACAAATATTTACGGACCATCTGCTATGTTCTAAGATCCATATGATGTACAGGGGTTACAAAGATGAACAAGATATGGCCCATCTTCTATGGAAGTTTATAGATGCTTAAAGCAACACATGATAAGGTCAGTTGGTTAAACACCAAAAAAAACTATTAAAGTGGAGAATCATAACTGAAGTGTATAATTTTCACTTTAAACCTTTAACTATATACTGACTTTCCAAACTTTAGATATAGGGTCAAGGTCTTTTCTTCCATTGCTTATTGGAATTTTGCATGCTCTTTCTTGCATAGCCATAGCACATCATCTATAATTTCTAGTTTCAATTTGCTTAAACAGAGTAAGAATATCACAACACTATAGAAGTATCTGTACCAAAACCACTTAGATTTTTGTGATTTTTTTTCCCCAGTCTTTTACAGTTTTCTTGCTTATACCTATTCTGATAGCACTTGTTTTAGCATTTCATTTTTATAGTCTTTCCAAAGTATTCAGACACATTTTCAAGAAACAACTCTCTTACATTCCACGCTTAATATTTCATCAGTTTAATCCTTAATTAAATTACATGCTTTAAAATATCAAGTATAATTCACATAATCAGGTTTGAGTACAAATACAACTGACTCTTGCTAAGTGCACGCCCCAGGGGAGGGAGGCAAAGACATACAAACAAGAGCACTTAGTGTACCTTGGGTATCTATATCGCTACATTTCATTAATCTGGCAGGTTGCTTAAGAGATCTACTCATATTATTGCAATACAATACAAATGGTTTAATAAAGGCTTATGCAAAATGTTGTTATATCTTAAAAGGATCCTTCCCTGTTATCCAGCAGGAATGTTGTTCTGGACTTATTTCTTCTTCTCCCTCCTCTTCTTCCTCTTCCTCCATCTCCTCCTCCTCTTCCTCTCCTAATCCTAACACTCCTCCTCTTCCACTTCCTCCTTCTTTTACCTTTGATTATTTCAATGTATCTTTTGGAACAAGCAATATAATTCTATAGTCCAAAATTTTTTAAGTAAAACAGTAAAAAGTATCTCTGCTACCCCTGCTCCCTAGCTGTCGGCCCTTTTTTCCAGAAGCAACCAATGTTACCAGTTTCTTGGGTGTCCTTGAAGAGTTTTTTAAATGAATATAAAAACACATCAAACATATAATCACATACATTCTTTTCTTTTCCTTTTATAAAAATACAAAATGTTAGCAACACTAGTTCTGCCATTTCTAAGATGAGTTTTGAAATTTTCTTTCACCCTCATAGGAGACAGAATTTTCATCAGGCAAGTCAAAAACTTGTCAAATGCTCTGTGTTCAGCTGACTAAGGCTTCCAGCAGATGGCCAGATTATGTCCCCATTACTACTATATCTTGATACTGTGCCAGTTTTGTAAAATATATCAAGATATCATCTGTTTCCTCTCTAAGGTCAGTTCAACATCATTTCTTTCTCATTTATTCATTTCCACCAAAGATATATATTTGGTGGATTTCCTTAGAGGTTTATCTTCTTGACATACAGTACTGCTGTATCTTCCCTCCTATCAGATTTTCAGTTATTATGTATTTATTTGGTGCATGAGATAAGCTATTTCATGAAAATACTTCTAACAAGTCTTGGTATTTCCCTTTAGCTTATATGTGTATATACATGTTGCAATGTGTATGCATTTTATTTACAAGCCATGTGCTTTACATTTGTTGTGGTATTTGAATTTTTAAGCAATACTTCCAGTGTCTTCTAATTATTTTCTTATGTGAGTCACTGAGAAGTTACTTCAGTCTTATTTTTCTTTCCATGTCCTATGTGTTTTTCTCCAGTTAAATCAGCATCACAGCTTTATCTTGGAGTTTATTTTGCTTTCTTTACATTTTCAGTGTACAGCCCTCTTGAACAGGTCTGCTAATCTCTGGGAAAACACATTTGTTCTTCCCTATTTGGAATATGCAAGTCACCCAGGAGCCTATCATTCCAGGATATTAAGTCATGGTCCAGGTATCTAAGCCCATTTCACTAACACTAACTGCATTGTCAGTAGTTCCCTTCCCAGAGATTCCCCTATCTTCCAAATGTTCTACTCCAATGAAAAAGAAACAATGGAAACATGACCTACAGTCCACTAGTTTCCTGCCTAAAAATTCACAGTCCCTAAAGATATTTCCCTAATCTTTTGTTAGTGTCTTTTTTTCTGTTCAAGAATTAACAATTTGTTAATTTGCCAGCTTTGTTAATTAATTCATTACTTTATCCAACAAATATTTATATAGTGCCAAGGGTCTGAAGTTATTAAAAAGGATTAAGTTTTACAGTAATTTATTATTGTATAGCTATAGTGCCTATAATTTAAACTGGTAAATATTACATAAAAGTATGTTATAAAAGATTTAGGATCAGTGATGAAGAAGTAACTAAATCTGGTGGGTAGCAAAGTAGTAGAAGCAAGTAGGAAGGCTTTACAGAAGAGAAAATCTGGGATTTTAGAAATAAGTAGGAATCCGTCAGGCAGGTAAGGCAGAAACGTGCATACAGTCAGGCGGAGGATTTCGTGCAAAAGCACAGAGGTACGAATACGCATGTAAAACCTAAACTAAGGAAACATCATTAGTAATAAACAGGTGAATACAGAGTTGGGAGACAGTTTAGAGTTAGAATTTACAGTATTTGCTGACCATTAGGATATGGGAAATGAGAGAAAGGTAGGATTCCAGAATGACCAAGTTTGGGGTAGACTGATAGATGGTGAAGTCTGAGATGAGGGAGTCATGAAATGGGAACAGGTTTGGGTTTTAGACTGATGATAATGAATTCGATTTGCCACATACAGAGTTTGAGGTAGCCATAAGCTATTTAGGCTGACAAGCCCTCTAAGCTATGAGAACTATCAGTCTGAGTCCAAGAGTGAAGACTGAATAAAACATAAGCGCAGGCAAATGTTAAAGCAAAGTTTGATATAGATTGAAAAGTTAATTAGAGGTAAACAAGTGGAGCAACTTGTCTTAAACACTCTTTCAAATAAGAGGTAAAATTTGGAACAAGTTTTTAATCCATTTATCTGTCTTAACAGGCTAATAATGGAAAAATATATAGTAATAGAAAACATTAGTAATAGAAATAGAATAATAACAGAAAAACCATAGAACTTCCAGGAAAGATGATGAAGTAGGAGGACCCTAAATACACCTCATCCCACAGATACAACTAGGTAACACTCACACCAGAGCAAACAACACAGAATAGGACCAAAGACTGGCCAGACAAACTTCACGACTAAATATAGAGAAGAGGCCACAAAGAAGAGGGTAGAAAGGCTAAGAACTCCGTGGGAACCTAAACTCTGTGGGTCTGAACACTGGAGGGAGGGAACTGTGGACACAGAGAGGCGCAAGAAACAGACTATCACGTCAGGGAGCATGCAAAGGCAAGCAAAATTCCCCAAGCATTTGTTTTTGAAAATCAGAGGAGCTGAATTTCTGAGTGCTTACAAGCCATGGGACTTAAAACCTGGAACTCTCAAAATTAGCAGGCTCTGTTCTGCGAGGGTCCAAAGGGCAATAGGAAGCTGAGTCCCTACCCTTAAAGAGACAGCACAGCAAAGAGCCCTAAGAGATACAGCTTAGAAGCAGCAGTTTGAAAGGCCAGAGGCTTACAGGAGAAAGAGTTAGTTACTAATCTCAGAGCTCGCTGAGGTACTTCTCCAGAAACAAGGTTGCTGGCAGGTGCCATTTCCCTCCCCTACCCTTCATTATAAATACACAGCCACTTGCACAAGACAGTGCAGAGCTTGCACTCACAACCTAACCTGCTCACACCACGCCCCGCCTCCACCCAGACCTGCCTCTTGTCCCAGTGTTGTGGATCTCTTCCCTCAGAAGACCCTGAAAACCTTTCCATCTGTCTTTTGCCTCCCCCAGAGCATGCACAGCAGCACACTAAAACTGTACACCCTGCCAGCACGAGCTCTGTGGAGCAGCCCCTTGCACACCTCATCTCTGCAGCAGCTGGCTGTCCCAGTGGAAGAGGACCAATGCCACCTAGTTAAAAGTGTACCTCCTGCCCACTACTTTCAAGAGCAAGAGATACAACTGACCTTCTTAACACAGAGAAACAGATGCAGAGAGTTTGGCAGAATGAGGAGACAAAAGAACTATTTCACAAATTAAAGAACACGATAAAACCAGAACAAGAGACCAAAGTGAAGTGGATATAAATAGCATGCCTGATAGACAATTTAAAATAATGATCAAAAAGATATGCACTGGACTTGAGGAAAAAGTGGAGGACATCAGTGAGACCCTTAAAACAGATAAAAAAGAACCAATCAGAGATGAAGAACACAATAAATGAAATTAAGAATACACTTGATGGAATAAATAGCAGGCTGGGAAAAGCAGAGGAATGAAATAATGAATTAGAAGACACAGTATGTAAAGTAATTAAGCTGAAAAAATGAAAAAAAAAAACCCACAGAATTATGCAAAACAAGAATACACTTAGGAAACTCAGTGATGCCATCAAGCGTAATAATATTCTCATTATAAGGATCCCAGAAGGAGAAGAGAGAGAAAAAGGGGCAGAAAATTTATTTGAAGAAATAAAAGCTGAAAACTTCCCTACCTGGTGAAGGAAATAGATGTACAGATCCAGGAGGCACAGAGATCCCCCAACAAAATCAACCAAAGGAAGTTCAAACCAAGACACGTAGTTATCAAAATGGCAAAAAATAGTGATAAAGAAAATAACTGAAAAGCATCAAGAAAAAAGCAGACTGATTCCCAAGGAAAACCCCATAAGGCTATCAGTAGGTTTTTTGGCAGAAATTTTGCAGGCCAGAAGAGAGTGGCATGATATATTTAAACTGCTGAAAGGGAAAAATCTACAGGTAAGGATATACTACATAGCAAGGCTATCATTCAGAATAGACAGAGAGAAAAAGAATTTCTCAGACAAACAAAAACTAAAGGAGTTCATGACCAGTAAACCAACCCTTTAAAAAATATTAAAGGGGACTCTTTGAGTAGAAGGAAAGACCAAAAGTGACAGTATAAAAAGTATGTAACACAAAAGCAATAAACATAAGTATTTATGTATGTACCTAAAACATGGGTGGGAAAGGAGTAAAGAATGGGGGGTCCAAACTCAAGCAGCCATCAACTTAATATAGACTGCTATATGCAAAAGATGTTATATACAAACCTAATGGTAACCACAAATCAAAAACCACTAATAAATACACAAAAAGAGAAAGGAATCCAAGTATATCACTAAAGAAAAACAGCAAACCATGAAAGAGAGAAAGATAAAAAGAATCAGAGAAAAACTATAGAAACAATCAGAAAACAAGTAACAAAATGGCAATAAATACATAGCTATCAATAATTACTTTGAATGTAAATGGACTAAATGTTCCAATCAAAAGACACAGGGTGATAGAACAGATAAAAAAACAAGACTCATCTATATACTGCCTATAGGAGACTCATTTTAGACCAAAAGACACCTGCAGATTGAAAGTGAGAGAATAGAGAAACACTTATCATACAAATGGATGTCAAAAGAAGCCAGAGTAGCACTACTTAATATTGAGCAAAATAAGCTTTAAAACAAAGACTGTAACAAAAGACAGAAAGGACACTATATAATCATAAAGGGGACAATCCAACAAGATGATATAACAATTGAAAATATTTACGCACCCAATATGGGAGCACCAAATACATAAGACAGTTAATAACAAATATAAAGGAACTAATCATTTTTTTATGATCCAGCCATTGCACTACTGGGTATTTACCCCAAAGATACAGATGTAGTGAAGAGAAGGGCCATATGCATATGCACCCCAATGTTCATAGCAGCATTGTCCCCAATAGTTAAATCGTGGAAGGAGCCGAGATGCCCTTCAACAGATGACTGGATTAAAAAGTTGTGGTTCATATATACAATGGAATATTACTCAGCTATCAGAAAGAACGATTTCTCAACATTTGCTGCAACATGGACGGCACTGGAGGAGATAATGCTAAATGAAATAAGTCAAGCAGAGAAAGACAATTATCATATGGTTTCTCTCATCTATGGAACATAAGAACTAGGAAGATCGGTAGGTGAAGAAAGGGATAAAGAAAGGGGGGTAATCAGAAGGGGGAATGAAGCATGAGAGACTATGGACTCTGAGAAACAAACTGAGGGCTTCAGAGGGGAGGGGGTGGGGGAATGGGATAGGCTGGTGTTGGGTAGTAAGGAGGGCACGTATTGCATGGTGCACTGGGTGTTATACGCAACTAATGAATCATTGAACTTTACATCAAAAACCAGGGATGTACTGTATGGTGACTAACATAATATAATAAAAAATATTATTATAAAAAAAATAAAATAAACTACTGAATTGAAACAAAACCAATCAAACCAATACTTAAAATCCAAATTGAAGTGTTACTAAGATTATGTATATACTGAGGTACAAAATGATCTGGAAAGAGAAGCATTCTGTATTGAAAGTTATTTTTTCTAGAAGCTACTTTATTTTCAAATTTAAAAATAGTACTGAATTGAGTCTCTGTTTATTCAACTATATATTAACAGATTGATAATTAAAAATTTTATTGTGTAACTGGAAAAAAAAATAAAGGAACTAATCAGTAATAATACAAAAATAGGAGGGGACTTTAGCACCCCATGTATGTCAATGGTTAAATCATCCAAACAAAAAATGAACAAAGAAACAGTGGCTTTGAATAACACACTGGACCAGATGGATTTAACAGATATTTTCAGAACTTACCATCCTAAAACAGCAGAATACATATTCTTTTCAAGTGCACATAGAACATTCTCTTGAATAGATCACATATTAGGCCACAAAAGAAGCCTCAACAAATTTAAGAAGACCGAAGTTATACCATACATCTTTTCTGACCAAAACTCTACAAAACTAGAAGTCAGCCACAAGAAAAAAATCTGGAAAGACCACAAATACATAGAGGTTAAATAACATGCTAATAAACAACAAATGGGTCAACCAGGAAACCAAAGATGAAATAAAAAAGCATATGGAAATAGAGACGCCTGGGTGGCTCAATCATTTAAACATCTGCCTTTGGCTCAGGTCATGATCCCTGGGTCCTGGGATCGAGGCCCACATTGGGCTCCTTGCTCAGTGGGGAGCCTGCTTCTCCCTCTGTCTGCAGCTCCCCCTCCTTGTGCTCTCTCTCTCTGACAAATAAATAAAATCTTAAAAAAAAAATTTAAGTATATGGAAACAAATGAAAATGAAAACACAACAGTCCAAAATCTTTGGGATGCAGCAAAAGCAGTTCTACAAGGGAAGTTTATATATAGCAATATAGGCCTACCTCAAAAAGCAAGAAAAATCCCACAGAAACAATTTCACCTTACTTGTAAATGATCTAGAAAAATAACAACCAACAAAATCCAGAACCAGTGTAGGAAGGAAATAATAAAGATTAGAGTAGAAATAAATGATATAGAAACTAGTTAAAAAAAAAAACAAACAGAACAGATCAATGAAATCAGGAGCTGGTTCTCTGAAAAGATCAATAAAATTGATAAACCTCTAGCAAGACTCATCAAAAAGAGAGAGGACACTCAAATAAACAAAATCACAAATGAAATAGGAGATAGAACAACCAACACCACAGAAATACAAACAATTATAAGAGAATGTTATGAAAAATTACAAGCCAACAAATTGAACAACCTAGAAGAAATGGATAAATCCCTACAAATGTAACTTACCAATACTGAAGCAGGAAGAAATAAAAAATTTGAACAGACTGATGACCAGCCAGGAGATTGAATCAGTAATCAAAAAATTCCCTACAAAACAAAATCTGGTCCTGGGACCAGATGGCTTCACAGTAAAATTCTACCAGACATTTAAAGAAACGTTAATAACTATTCTTCTCAAACTACTCCATAAAATAGAAGGAAAACTTCCAAATTCATTCTATCAGGCCAGTATCACCCTAATACCAAAACCAGATAAAGATACCACAAAAAAGAGAGCTACAGCCAATATTTCTGATGAACATAGGTGCAAAAATCCTCAACAAAATACTAGCAAACTGAATCCAACAATACATTAAAAAAATCATTCACCACAATCAACTTGATTTGCAAGTCAATCAACGTGATACATCACATCAATAAGAGAAAAGATAAAAAATCATATAATCATTTGAATAGAGCAGAAAAAGCATTTGACAAAGTACCACATCTATTTATGATAAAAGCCCTCAACAAAGTAGGTTTAGAAGGAACATACCTCAATGTAAAAAAGGCCGTATATGAAAAACCCACAGTGAACATCATACTTAATGGAAAAAACCAAGAGCTTTCCCCCTAACATCAGGAACAAGACAAGAATGTCCATTCTCACCATTTTCATTCAACATAGTACTGGCAGTAGTAGCCACAGCATTCAGACAACAAAAGGAAATAAAAGTAATCCAAATCGGCAAGGAAGAAGGAAAACTTTCACTATTTGCAGATGACATGATACTCTGCATAGAAAACCTGAAAGACTCCACCAAAAACTGCTAGAACTGATAAATGAATTCAATGAAGTCACAGGATGCAAAAAGCAATGTGCAGAAATCTGTCACATTTCTATATACTAATAATGAAGCAGCAGAAAGAGAAATTAAGAAAATGATCCCATTTATAATTACACCAAAAAGAATAAAATACCTGGGAATGAAGGTGAAATACCTGTACTCTGAAAAGTATAAAATGCTGATGCATATAAAAAATTGATGAAAGAAATTGAAGACATAAAAAATGCAAAGACATACCATGTTTATGGATTAGAAGAACAAATATTGTTAAAATGTCTATACTACCCAAAGCAATCTACACATTTAATGCAATCCTTATCAAAATGTCAACAGCATTTTTCACAGAACTAGAACAAACAATCCTAAAAATTATATGGAACCACAGAAGACCTGAAATAGCCAAGGTAATCCTGAAGAAGAAAAGCAAAGCTGGAGGCATCACAATTCCACACGTCAAGTTATATTACAAAGCTGTAGTAATCAAAACAGTATGGTATTGGCACAAAGATAGACTCATAGATCAATAGAACAGAATAGAAAGTCCAGAAATAAACTCACAATTATATGGTCAATCAATCTTCAACAAAGCAGAAAAGAAAAGATAGTCTCTTCAACAAATGGTGTTGGGAAAACTGGACAGCTACATGCAAAAGAATGAAACTGGACCACTTCCTTACACCATACACAAAAATAAACTCAAAATGGATTAAAGATCTAAATGTGAGACCTGAAACCATAAAAATTCTAGAAGATAAGATAGGCAGTAATGTCTCTGACATCAGTCATAGCAACATTTTTCTAGATATGTCTCCTGAGGAAGGAGAAATATAAGCAAAAATAAATCATTAAGACTACATCAAAATGAAAAGAAACAATTAAAACTAAAAGGAACCTACGGAATGGGAGAAGATATTTGCAAATGACATATCCAATAAAGGGTTAGTATCCAAAATATATAAAGAATTTATAAAACTTAACACCAAAAAAACAAATAATCCAATAAAAAAAATGGGCAGAAGACATGAACAGACATTTCTCCATAGATATACAGATGGCCAACAGACACAAGAAGAGATGCTCAACATCAGTCATCATTAGGGAATGCAAATCAAAACTACAATGATATATCATCTCACACCTGTCAGATGGCTAAAATCAAAAACACAAGAAACGAGTGTTGGTGTGATGTGGAGAAAAAGGAACACTCATGCACTGTTGGTGGGAATGCAAACTGGAGCAGCCCCTGTGGAAAATGGTATGAAGATTTCTCAAAATGTTAAAAATAGAACTACTCTACAATTCAGTAACTACACCAACGGGTATTTACCCAAGGCATACAAAAGCACTAATTCAAAAAGATACATGGCACTCCTATGTTTATAGCAGCGTTATTTATAGTAGCCAAGATATGGAAGCAGCCCAAGTGTCCACTGATAGATGAATGGTTAAAGAAAAGGTGAATATATATATATATACACACACACACATATATACACTTATATATGTATATATACATATATGTATATATACATATGACAATATATTATTCAGCCATAAAAACAAATGAAATCTTGTCATTTGCAAGGACATGGATTGAACTGGAGAGTATAATGCTAAGCAAAATTAGAGAGTCAGAGAAAGACAAATACCATATGATTTCACTCATACGTGTAATTTAAGAAACAAAACAAATGAGCAAAGTTAAAAAAGAGAGAGAGAAAGAAACAAACCAAGAAACATACTCTTAACTATAGAGAATGAACTGAGGGTTACCAGAGGGGAGGTGAGTAGGGGGATGGGTGAAATAATTGATGGGGATTAAGGAGTGCTCTTGTCATGCTAAACACTGGGTGATGCATGGAATTGTTGAATCATATATTGTACCCCTGAAACTAATATAACACTGTATATTAACTATATTGGAATTAAAAATTTTTAAATGAAATAAACAGTAAAAAGAGTAAGGGAAAGTAGTAATAGAAAAAAATATGTCATAATACAATATAATGTTGTCCTTAGGGCCAAGAACACCAGCTCTAGCACACTTTGCTATTTATGATCCTAGTTCTGAATCATTCCTTTCAAACTTTTTTGGTAATCTCACACCAGATTCTCCCTGAAAATTAGACAAAGACTAAAATCAATAAGTCACTTCAGATACCTCCAACTGAATTGACCAAATCTTTGTAGCCATTTACTAATTTAACACTTGGTCTGTAACTTCCAGTTACTGCTATGGTGATGACCTAGCAACCAGCTGCTTTTGGATATTTATGAATGCCAAAGGAATAATGGGCCAAATGTGACAAACAATTCCTTATTGCTATAAACAGATAATTCAATTAACCCTGTGATTTGGTTGCAAAAGTTATTGGTTATTTAGCATTTTAAGTTTCTCAATGAATTCAATATAAGTGAAGGAAGTTTAATATGTCCTCAATATATCACTCTATTGGCTAGGAGTAGTTTCACTGTTTTTTCAAATATTTTATCACAACTATAAAGTGGCCCAATTCATAAAGATGAAAAAAAAAAAGCAAGACTTTCTGAAAATTCCAACACAGAGACACCAAAACCATCTATGAAAGAAGGAATTCAGGCAAAGCAGAATTGCAAAATGTTGTGTAGAAAGTAAATAGGTCTCTGTTTCATGAGAAAATCACACCCACAGGGGAGAAACTGGGCTGAATGAATTTTCCTTTCCTGCAGTTCTGGCTGTACAGGAAAATTGCCAGGGATATGACAGAAAGCTAAACTTTCAGATTTCTTTCACTTCCCTGCCATTTTCAAGGGCAAACCAAATCTGTTGAATCTGTTTGGTCTAACATATTTCTACCCCAATGGTCCTTTATAGACTGGAAACTGAAGACATTCTAACGTAACAACTTTGTTTGATTTAAAATTGTATCCAGTACCTAGGTTAGCTCCAGGTCCATGTGGTTGGTCAAATATTTGTTAAATTAAATAAATACATCTTTTATCCATGCCCATCTCCATAACTGTCACTGACTTTAACTATCACAAGAAGTACTTTCCCGTGTCTCCTGTGAAAGCCTACAATGGAATCCCAGGAAGACTAAAAGATCTTCATTGTAGCAATAGCTATTAGTTAGATGATCAATTCTTCCTCTAGTCTAACCTATGAATAGGCCATCATGATGCCTTCATATTCTTTGGAATTTTAAGGGAAAAAAACCAATAAAAATGCAGATCTAATAGATTTGTGTATATGTTGTAAAAATCTTTATTTAAAACACTAGTCACAACGATAGTAAGAGCAACTATAACTTTCAAGTTCTGCTTTGATATACTCATTTTTTTAAAGTAACTAATAAACTCCAGGCAAGGGACAGTGCTGACCCAGTTTCTTTTGCCTCACATAATCTCAGTCAATTACGGGCATCTCTATTCCATTTCTCTTTACAATCCGGGAAAGAGATCATGTTTATATTACATACCAATCTTCTCTCCTTACTTTGTTCTTCATTGTACTCTCCTTATCTCTTTCAGCGATCAATTATTTATCACCTGCTATATGTTAAGTATTGGAAACACAAATGCATGTAATAGTTAGACTTTACTCTCAAATATTTTATCAACTTGTAGAGTAAATCAACAGTCATGATAATTGCAAAATGTACTGTGGTTGCATGTAGAAAAGGCAGATAATTCTGACTTCTCAAAAGAGCACACGGACTGAATCTTGAATGACAAGTAGTAGTGAAGCAAGGAGGTAGCATGCGCAAAGTAGCATGGAATCAAGGGAAACCACAGCACATTCAAGAAGTAAGTAGTTCTTTAAAGATGAACATAGATATTATAAGAAGAGGTCAGCAGACTAGACAGAAGTGACAGAAGTAGGCAGGAATAGATAAGATCACTAAGCCTCTATGCCATCCTAGGAGTTTGACTTTAAGCTGAACCTTCTACATAGCCATTGAAACATTTAGTGAAACTAGCATTTCCATGATAGAAAAAGGTTCTCTGATAACACAATTGAAAATACATTGACAGCAGAACAAGAATACAGGCAGAAACACAGTTTAGGGGAAACTGTTGTAGTACTTTAGAAAAGAAACGACATCTGAACTACGGTATTGACAGACAGAAAGTTTAGCTCAAAGCACTCTAACCAGTTGGGAGGAGATTAGCAAAATCCTCCAGGAAAGAAATGATGTTGTCCTAAAACAAGGCCGGGGCAGTAGAGATGGGGAAAAATGGAGATGAATTTAAGAGATTTTTTCTCTCTCAATTTCTATACAACATGCCTATTGTTTTGAATTTCTTCTTAGAATCTAAGTATATGTGAGTGAAACCTGTTGACTCTTGCTCCATGGACTGGATTAAAAATTGTCTAATGTCATTTTCATTTGTAGATGTTTGAGATTAAGATCTCAATGCCAGTATATTTATAACACACTTTTTACCAACTCTTGCCTGGAAGTACAGGCTATGAAGGAATTTAATAATCAGCCAGAACCCTAGTGAGCCAGCTTCCTAAATGAATGAAAGCATTTGGTAGAAGAAAGAGCTTGAACAATGATCCTGTTAAAATGTAAGTTAAATCATCTCACTCCTACTCAAATCCTTCAATGTCTTTCCATCTTGCTCTCAGTAAAAGTCAGTCCTGTACTGACATTTTACTGATCTGATTTTTACTAACCCACAAGGCCCTACAAGAGCAGGAACATGACTCTCTCACTTCAATTCTTCAAGTTCTACTACTCTTTCCCCTCCCTCATTATGAGGTGGCCATGTTGAACTCCTTGCTGTTCCTCAAAGTCCACAGGCATGCTTGGACATTGAGCACTTGCTCCTCTTGTTTCCCAATTATCCTCCTGGCTTGCTTCCTCACCACCTTTGGGTCTTTTCCTTACCTTATCACTTTATTTAAAAATAAAACATCTCTCTCACTCAGCATTCTTTGGCCAATTTTTATTTTTCCATAACATTCATCACAATCTAATAAACTTTATATTTTACTTATCTTGTGTAATGTCTATCTCTTACTATTCTACATCTAGAAGTAAGTTCCACGAAGTCAGGGATGTTTAATGTTTTTCTTCATCTCTAGTGCCTAGAACAATGCCAGGAGCATTGTAGAAACAAATGAATAAACTGCTGATTCAGCATGACTGTCAATCATGTTTGTTCCAAAGACCTAATGGACTGACCAGCAAAATCATGACCATGGAAAGAACCTTGCAATTAGTTGTTGTCTTTTCCATCAGGAAACCACTAGCTAAATCAGATATAGTCTGAACTGTTTCCATGAACACAGAATTTTATATAAGGCACCATAATTAGAACTTGGTTCATAATAATTAATTTATAACCAGTCTTTGCCTGACAATTAATGACTATAAAGCTGTGTTAAATTATTAGCATAGTATAGAAGCTGTGCTTATTCATAACTGCAGCTTTCTATTCTATCTGGTAACAACAAAATGCTCATTGTTCACTACCATTGAGAAAGCTTTTTGTTGAGAATAATCCCATTGCCTCCAGCTTTGTGGTTAGAGATCCTCAACTGAAGGTGACCATATCAGCTGAAGCAATCATCACAGTTAACAAAACTAAATTATTGGGTGATGCATCCAAAGACCCTTTTTTAATGGTCTTATTTTTTGGAAAGTATTTTTTGGAATACATAAATGATTGCTCACTGTAAAAAAAAAATAACTAATATAGACACAGAATTTAAAAGAATAAGCTTACCTTCATCCTTCTCCCTAATTCTATCCTCCTCCCCAGAAGTAACAAATATTAGTAGTTTGGTACATATTTTTCTATGTTTTTCCTATGCATTTACACAAATATGCACATCCAGAGTTTTAGTTTTGGAAGATATAGCTAATTAGCTAGCTAGGTAGGTAAATATAGATATATAAAATATAGATATATATTATTACAATATATATATACTCATACATATATATACATATACAGATATAATTTTTTTTGGAAAGTGCTTTCTTTACATAGCAGTGTGTTTTGAACTTTCTTCCACATCAGTACATACTGAGTTCAGCAATTATATATCTAGATTTATCCTATTTTCTTGGATTAATTATTGAAAGTGTTCTCTTTCACTTTCAAAACTAGCCTAGTTTGTAAATTATGTGGTTCCCTAATATAAAGCTACCTGATTAATGAATTCATATATAAAACCATTATTTTTGTCATCATTACCCTATAAATGAACATTTAGATATCACCTTTTTTGGTTTTATGAATAAGGCTGCAGTGAACATCCATATACATGCGTATGTATATTTGGATAAATTCTGTAAGTCCAATTGTGATGTTAAAGGGTATACACACTTACAATTTTTATATACTGTCAAATTGTTTTCTAAAAAGTTATGCCATTTTCTACTTTCATCAATAGCACCTATGTTCCCATACCCTTATCAACTACCTCCGGATATTATACATTTTTTTGGCTAAGTCAATGGGCAAAATGTCACATCTCATTCTTATTTGAATTTACGTTTCACTGATTACAATTGAGGTTAAATTGTTTATTTCATATGGAGCTCCTGGGTGGCTCAGTCATTCAGCGTCTACCTTTGGCTCAGGGCATGATCCCAGAGTCTGGGATCAAGCCCCACAACAGGCTCCTCCACTGGGAGCCTGCTTCTTCCTCTCCCACTCCCCCTGCCTGTGTTCCCTCTCTTGCTGGCTGTCTTTCTCTCTGTCAAATAAATAAATAAAATATTATAAAAAATTGTTTTTTCATATTACTTCATATCGTTTCCCCATTTTTTAATGAGATTGTTTTTTCCCTTATAAATTTGTACATATTCTTTAATATTAAATGTAGTGTATAAGTTGTAAATATTTTCTCTAAGAATTTCACCTATTTTCCCAATAGCATAAAAAACAAATGTGCCAATTTCACAGCTATACCCACCAATATTTTTATTCTCCAAAAGTGGTTAAAATACATGTAACTCAAAGCCTACCATCAAACTGTCTTATTTTCCGAAGTTAAAATATATATGTACCCCAACCATATAAAAGTATTATGAACTATAGACAGGTATGATCTGCCAACTAAATATGCATGAATTCTTTTAATTGTATATATCATTTCTCTAAATTTTACATTAATTCCTTATTTTTTCAATAATAAATATTTTACTTACAATTTTGAGTACAACAACAAATAAATATGTATTGAATATAAATCACTCTAGCTCTTACACATAAAATCTCATCTCTTTACAGGAAGCAAAACTTAATCAGATTCTTTTGCATTTTTCATACTTTGACTACATCTCCTAATTTGATCTTCTACAAATGTCATCAAGGTTGAGTTAACTTTCATCCCAAGGTCAACATGGATTGCAGTGTCTGTCATCCTAGCATGCAACTGACACCTGAAATGTTACTCATATAATTTTTTTCAGTAATTTATGAAGAAATGGAGATAATGTTTAATGATTTCCAGAGGGACAGAGAAAAAGCAATTTATATATTATATGTATATAATATATAAATATGTACATATATACAAACATTCGATTCAATAATCTGTAGGCAAAAGATTTCCCTGAAACACTCTCTCAAATGAATATACTCTATTTGCCACAGTTGGTTGTCAAATAATCTTTCTCTTTTGTTTGGATGAAAAAGTCATTTAGTGAGGTATTATCTTCTCTCTGAATAAATACACTGTTCATTAATTAACAAAAATTAAATATAAAAATAGAAATTAACAGCAACAGGAATTCTGATTAATAACATGATATTCATCCTTTATCTGTAACAGTCTTTGTGTTTTATCAAAATCCCATTACAACTAACAACAGGCATTAAAATTGGATTTCGGCATTTTCATTATGACCTGATTTATATGAAACAAGTCCTCATCACTTCCACACCTTTTAACAGGCGACAAAAAGGCAAAATCTGGGCTGTTCAAATAATAACACAGAATAGCAACTGGAAATAATTGATCTCTCCCTATTTAGGATCAACTTAATAAACTGTGGTAAATTAGCTGACCTGAAACTTTCAGGCTTGGCCAATTTATCTTTATATATGTACCAACACATTCTCAAACAAGATTTCCAAATTATTAGATAAATATGCCTTTTATAGTAATTCCACACCTCTGTCCACTTTGCATAAAGATCACTTGCACTAATTTATGACATTCTTCATACTCTTGAGACTCTCCACAGGTGTTCACTAATGACAGTCTAGTTGTGGGGAATAAAACATGGTTTTCCTGCTATTTGACTCTATGAAATTGTTATAATTCCCTTGGCTCAGATTCAAGTTGTAATTGTTACATAAGATGAGACTGGAAAGGCAATTTTTGCTGTCTCATTCCTCTGAGTATTTCAGAGCATTGTCATCATAGCAGGAGCTCTAATGGTAATCGTGGTCCATCTTTAAAAGACTTGAGTGAAAAACTTTAAAAAGAAAAGATCTTTTTTTTTCCAATCCCCAGAGTAATAAAGCATTAGTCAGTCACCAATCCCACCCAAACCCCAGTTTGACAGAACTCAGTTTGTTTCTTCCAGATTTGATCATTATTTCTAGAATGCAGTTCTTAGGAAAGAAATCATTCACCTATTTTAAAACTAGATATTGATTTGAAAGGTTTTTTTAAAGATTTGTTTGTTTGTTTGTTTGTTTGTTTATTCAAGAGACAGAGACAGCATGTGCAGGGGGAGGGACAGAGGGAGGAGAGAAGCAGACTCCCCCCTGAGCACAGAGCCTGATGCAGGGCTTGATCTCAGGACCTATGATATCATGACCTGAGCTGAAACCAAGAGTCAGACGCTTAACTGACTGAGACACCCAGGTGCCCCTGATTTGAAGGTTTTTAATAGTTTGCAATTAAGGTGAAAATTTGACATCTTTGAATGGTTTTCTCCAATACCAATTATTAATAGCTGTATATTAAAACTGGAATCACTAGATTGAATGGTCTTTCCTATGTGCCATCTACTGATATTGGTAAAGGAAATTTTCTAATTCTGCCCTTCATTTATGACAATAAGGAGCCTGTTAATCATTGAGGCCAATCAGCTCACTATTGCTGCCCACAATGAATCCATGCAAGGGATTTGGAGCCAAAGAAAACTGGAAAACAGGATTACATTTTAATTCTACCATTTATTAATTATGTGACCTAGACAAATTACTTCCACTCTCCAAGTCTCATAAAAATGGAGATAATAATACTCATCTCATAAGTTATCATGAAAATAAAATGTTAAATGTTCAGCAGAGTGCCTGACACTTCTAAACATTCAAAAGGCAACGTTCTTATCTTTATACCTTTTCTTTGAATTGTTTTACAATAACTGATGGTAATCCTTCATCTCTTTCAAAACCATGGTAAAAATTTAGCTCTCATACCAACATGCACTTATGAAATTGGGGAAAAATATAAAGTCCAATTGGCGAAGGTATCTTTTGAAATGAGGACTCTTACAAACTTGTGGGTATGTTCTTTCTGAAGAGCAATTTGGCAAAATATGTCAAAAATCTTAAAAATGCACACTTTCTTCAGGTCAGTGTTTCCTTCATGATGATTTATCCTAAGGTTTTAGCCATAAAGTTGTTCATTTTACCAAAAGTCAGAATCAACTTATGCATTCACTAGTTATGAATTACGGCTCAAAGATAGGAACAAAAGAAGTAAAACTAAAGCACTAAAACTCTAGACATTATATCTAAAAAAACATAAGAAGACTTTAAAAGGTAGAGAAAAGGTAAACTGGCTCAGGACCTGAAGAAAGACATGGCAGTGAGTTCCTTGGGTTTTCTTTTTGCTGGAGAAATAGTAATCTATAAGTGCCAATAGGCACAAGCAAATAAACAGAAAAGTCCTAAGGAAGAGCCACTTCTCTCTAACCAAAGGACTAGGAAAGAAATAACCTAGTAAGATAGAAAACTTTTAGACAATAATCACCCCTATCCAAACCAACTTGTTCTGAGGGTGAGGGGTGGTTCATTACTGCTTCCTACCTGGCCTCCACTGATACCACTAAGTGGGGGTGGCAGCCCACATGGCCTCCACTGACACCACCCCAATGGTGGTAAAAAAATGTGCATCCCCACTCCCAATTCCATCAGCAAAGATTGGAGTGGGTATTATGGATCTTTCTGGTCTCTACGAAGGAACGTCCTTTTCCCTAGTAGAGCCAGTACTTTCATCCTTGCCTAACAATTACAAGCCCCTCTTTCTTACAGTGTCCATAAAGATCACAGGGGGAGCTCAGACTTCAATACCCCCTAGTGGTAACAAGGCATCCCTTCACCTTCCCACTAGAATGGGAACAGTGGAGGCCATGTACACTTTTACTCCTACTTAGTGGTAACAAGGCACCCCTCTCCCACAGCAGTGTTGGTTGAGACCAAGTAGGGAGCGGTAATGAGGCACCCTTTCCCTCAGGCCAGGTGATGTCACTGGTGGCCTAGTGAGGAGGCTGATTCTTTTGCCCACCTATCAGTTATAGGACTCTCCCCTAGCCCTCCCGCATGTCAACAGAGGCCAAGAGGAGAATCTAGACTTCCACTACTACCTAGCAATAAGGATGTGGCTTCTCACTCACTTCCTCTCTGCAATAGTGTCAAATAAAGTCTTCTGTACTAGAAGATTTAAAGATGATCCAGAGTCTCAAAACATAATACTCTAAATGTCTAAAATACAATCATAAGTCACTTGCTGTACCAAGAAGCAGGAAAATCTCAACTTGAATGAGAAAAAAACAATCAACAGATGCCAACATTGAGATAACACAGATGTCAGAATTATCTGACAAGGATTTTATAGCATTCATCATAAAAATACTTCAACAATTTGAACACGCATGAAAAAAAATGAAAACAACAGAAAAAATATTGATGATACAAATTAGAACCAAACGGAATTTTTAGAATTGAAAAATAAAAGATACTAAAGAAAAAGAAAAGAAAAACTCAATAGATAAGCTCAATAGAAGAATGGACAGGACAGAGAAAATAAACAGTAAACTTGAAGACAGAACAACAACAAAAAAATAAACCAATTTGAACAACAGAGAGAAAACAGACTGAAAAGAAAATGAACAGAGCCTCAGGGAACTGTGGGACTATAACAAAGGATCTAACACTTATGTCACTGAAGTCTCAGAAGGAGAAGAAAAAGAGGGAGGATAAAAAGCATTTTTTAGACAATTGCTAAAATTTCCCCAACTTGGTAAAACACAGACATTTTCAAGAAACTGAGCAAACTCCAAATAGAAACTCAAAGAGTTCCACAATAAGACATGTCATAGTCAAACTTCTGAAAACCAAAGGCAAAGAAAAATTCTTAGCAGCAAGAGACAAATGGCATCTTATCTATAGGGGAAAACGATCCAAATGACAGGGAATTTCTATTTCAAACCCGTGAGGGCCTGTAGAAAGTGACATAACATTTTTCAAGTACTGAAAGTAAAGAACTGTTGATCTAGAATTTTATATCCAGCAAAAAATATCCTTCAGAAATGAATAAGAAATCAAGACATTATAAGAGGAAGCAAAACAAAAAGAATTTATTACCAACAGACTTACTCTATAAAAATGACTAAAGGAAATTCCTGAAACAGAAAGTAAAGAACAAAAGAAGTAATCTTGGAACATCAAGAAGGAAGGAAGAGCAACGATAGAATAAAACTTTGAGTAAATATAACAGATTTTTTCTTGATTTTTCTAAATTGTGGTTGATGTTGAAGCACAAATGATGATATTGATTTGTAAAACAAAAAATGTAAAATGCATGTATTTAAAAGAATAGGCAGAACTCATTCTATGAGAGATCAATATTACCCTGTTACCAGAACTAGACCAAGGTATTACAAGAAAACTGGAAGCCAATATCTGTTACGAATATAGACCCAAAATCCTCAGCAAAATACTAGTAAGCCAAATCTAGCAACATATAAACATATTAAAAGAATAAAGGCCAAAAACCATGTTATTATCTCAATAGATGCATAAAAAGCACCTTACAAAACTCTTAACACCCTTTTTTGATTAAAAGCAATAAAGTAGGAATAGAAGGGAACTTACTCAAACTAATCTAAGAAAAGCCCACAACTAACATCTAACTTAAAAGTGTAAGACAACGCTTTCCCCCTAAATTCAGGAACAAGACAAGAATATTCACTCTCATCACTTCTATTTAATATTGTACCAGAAATTCTAGACCGGGCACTTAGTCAAGAAAAAATAAAGAAAGAAAGAAATCCAAACTGAAGAGGAAGAAGTAAAAGTATTTATAAATCTATTAATTCAATGCAGTCCCCATTAATATCTTAGGTGATTTTTTTTTTGCAGAAATTAACAAACTGATCTTAAATTTCATATGTAAATGCAAGGGATCCAGAGCTGCCAAAATAATCTTGAAAAAGAACAAAGTTCTTGGAGAATTTGTTCTTCCTCATTTTAAAACTTACTACAAAGCTACATTAACCAAGAAAGTGTGGTACTGACAAAAGTAGACATATAGATCAATTAAACAGAAATGACAGCCTAGAAATAATATAGTCAATTGCTTTTTGACAAGCTAGCCAAGATAACTGAATGGGGGAAAGCGTAGTCTTCTCAACAAATGGTACTAAAAAGCAGATACCCACATGCAAAAAAATGGAAGTTGTACCTTTTCTTACACTGCCCAAAATGGATCATAGACCTGAATATAAGATCTAAAACTATAAAACTCTTAGAAGAAAACACAGGAGTAAATATTTCTGACCTTTGATTAGGCAAAGGCTTTTAAGATATGACACCAAAATTATAAGATAAAAGAAAATAAATAAATTAGAAGTAATCAAAATTAAAAACTTTTGTGCTATGAATAATACCATCAAGAAAGTGAAAAGATAATTTATAGATTGGGGAAAGTACTGACAAATCACATATCTGATAAAGAACTTGTATCCAGAATACATATATGTATTTGTAAATGTATGTATACATGTGTGCATATATGTGTATATGTATCTCTTACAACTCAATAATAAAAAGATAAATAACAAAGTTTAAAAATAAGTGAATGATCAGGGGCGCCTGGGTGGCATAGCGGTTAAGCGTCTGCCTTCGGCTCAGGGCGTGATCCCGGCGTTGTGGGATCGAGCCCCACATCAGGCTCCTCTGCTATGAGCCTGCTTCTTCCTCTCCCACTCCCCCTGCTTGTGTTCCCTTTCTCACTGGCTGTCTCTATCTCTGTCAAATAAATAAATAAAATCTTAAAAAAAAAATTAAAAAAAAGTGAATGATCTAAATAAACATTTTTCCAAAGAAGATATACAAAGAATCAATAAGCACATTAAAACTGTTCAGGTAATTAAGTGGCTCAGTTGGTTAAACATCCAGCTCTTGGTTTCAGCTGAGGTCATAATCTCATGGGTTTTGATATTGAACCTCGCATTTGGCTCTGCACTCAGCAGGGAGTCCGCTTGAAGATTCTCGCCTTCTGCCCCTCCCCCAACACGCGTTTTCTCTCTCTCTCCCTAAATTAAAAAAATAAATCTTTAAAAAGATGTTCGGGGTGCCTGGGTGGCTCAGTCAGTTAAGTGGTAACTCTTGGTTTTGGCTCAGGGCATGATCTCAGGGTTGTGAGGTCAGGCTCCACGCCAAGTGTGGAGCCTGCTTAAGATTCTCTCCCTTTCCCTCTGACCCTCCATCCACTTCTCAAAACAAAAACAAACAAACAAAAAAAAAGTTCAGTATCACTAATATTTAGGGAAATGTAAATCAAAACCAGCTCACTAGAATAACTTTAATTTTTTAAAGAACAGAAAATAACAAATACTGGCAAGGATAGAGAAATTGGAATCCTCACACATTGTTGGGGAGTATTTAAATTGGTGTGCCATCAATTAGGAAAGGAGCTTGGCAGTTCCTCAAAATGTTAAACATAGTATTACCATATGATTCAGAAATTTTACTCCAAGGTATATACCCAAGAGAAATGAAAACATACATCACAAAAATTTATACACAAATGTTCATAGCAGCAATATTCATAATAGCCAAAAAGTGCAAATAATCCAAATACCCATCAACTGATCTATGGATAAATAGAGTGCGATGTTTCCCTACAATAGAATATTATTTGACAACTAAAAGGAATGAAGTATGGATACATGCCACACATAAATGAGCTTTGAAAACATGCAAGTAGAAAAAACCAGTCATGTGGCACCTGGGTGGCTCAATCGGTTTAGCGTCTGCCTTCAGCTCAGGTCATGATCCCAGGGTCCTGGGATTGAGTCCCACAATGGGCTCCCTGCTCAGCAGGGACTCTGCTTCTCCTTCTGCCCCCTCCCTACTCGTTCTCTCTCTCTCTCTCAAATAAATAAATAAATAAATAAATAAATAAATAAA
>NW_024425119.1:23886762-23908958 GCF_017311325.1 Ursus maritimus
AAATAAATAAATAAATAAATAAATAAATAAATAAAATCTTTAAAAAAAAAAAGAAGACAGTCACAAAAGACCAAATATCTTATAATTCCATTTATATTAAATGTCCAGAAGAGGTAAATCCATAGATGGAAAGTAGATTTATGGTTGCCCAGGGCTGGAAAGCTGAGGAAGGGGTAGGGAGAGATAGGAGGAATGGACTAGTTGTTCATAGGTATGAGGTTTCTTTTTGGGGTAATGAAAATGTTCCAAAATTGATTGTGGTGGTGGTTTTTCAATTGTGAATATACTAAAAACCACTGAATTGTCTACCTCCAATGGGCAAATTGTCTGGTGTGTCAAACTCTATCACAATAAAATTGTTAAAAATGTCAATAGAAACTAAGAACAAAAATTTTTAATGATATAGGTAAATTATTATGTGATAACAGTAGGGAAACAAGCTGAAAGCAAAATTATTTATCTATACATGTTCACTATATGTAAAGTATACTGAACTTATTTTCTAATTTTCTTATTTTCACTTATTTGTCTATTAAAGTATTCATATGCACATTTTCTTCTATTTTTCTGCGCATTTATCTTCTATCTCCTTAACTTAGCAATAGGAACCCTGTGACCAAAACTCGATATTGCATTTCTTCCTTATTTCTCACACAGAACCTGCCAAGGTCATATATACCTAGTGAATAATAAAAAGCATTGCTAACTTATTAGACAGCTGACTCCAGTATATTAAAATTTTAGAGACAGGACTCAATAGATACATTTAAGAATTGCATTTCCATCTCCATGACATGGAGTCTGGAAATAGTCCAAAAATATTTGCACTATTGTATTTAATTCCAAATGTTTTCATTTGTACAATTTGCACCCAGTGTTAGATTGAAAGAAAAGGAATTATTTGGAAGTATAGATGATCTTTAAACCAACTTCAGTCTTTATACTAATGATATAGTTGAGGTAATTAGATATCAAAGTAATCTGAGAAAAGGAAAAATTAGATTGAAAATAATCATACGGGTAACAATAACATTATTGAGCATTTACTCTATGTCTCATATTCCACTTGATTTATTATTTCACTAAATTATCCCCCAAATCCTAAGAGATAAGTATTATTCTTACCCCCTTTTTACAGATAATGAAGTAGAAGTTTGCAGTTTAAGGAATTTGCCCAAGTTCACATAGCTTATAAATAACAAAGATTCAAACTGGGGTTTGGTTGATTCCAGAGACTGAACTTTAAACCACAAAGCTATATATCTTCAATTCGCCAAAAACATGTTATCTTTGAAAATCATACATTTCAATCACTTCTCTCCTTTCTGGAATTAAGTTGATTAAAGATTTAAGTAAGTTGATGAGTTACACTGAGTATAAAACAAGGAGTACAGGGGCGCCTGGGTGGCACAGCGATTAAGCGTCTGCCTTCAGCTCAGGGCGTGATCCCGGCGTTATGGGATCGAGCCCCACATCAGGCTCTTCCGCTATGAGCCTGCTTCTTCCTCTCCCACTCCCCCTGCTTGTGTCCCCTCTCTCGCTGGCTGTCTCTATCTCTGTCGAATAAATAAATAAAATCTTTAAAAAAATAAAAAAAATAAAAAAAAATAAAACAAGGAGTACAATCTCTCCCTTTTTTGCAAATAAAAAAATGAGGCATTTTGGGCAGATGCTTTTCCTAAGCTTCATAACTTTGGTGATTTGGGACTGGAAAAGGTAATTCCACCCCATTTCAATCACTTAAGTAAACTTAGCCACTTTGCTGAGTCACAGTAGTCCCTCCTAAAGAGTGACTTCAATATCTGCACGACAGTGCCAGAATTTCTCAAGCTCTGCTTTCCTGACACCACTTTCCCCTTTTATTTATTTATTTATTTATTTATTTTATTTATTTTATTTTTTTATTTTTTGTTCTTATTAAACTCTTTCTCTTTATGAAGACTTTTGCTTGGTAACTCAATTTAGACTCTAGCACCAACAGAATGTCCTTTGGTCCAATGTGAGAACACTTTCGATAAATGACACCTTACTTGCCTCCCACCTCTGGGCTCCCTGGACCCCACGACCGTACACACACACACACACACATACACACACACAAACACATACACACAGCAGGGATGGGTGTGACAAAAATAGGCACGCTATGCTAATGGACGCAGGCAACATGTACTTCTCTCCAGCAATACCTTTCCAGGTCAAATTTGTAGAGACTTAAGCATTATTTAGGAGGCATAACATTAGAAAGAAGAACCTGAGAACAATTCCTGACCCTTAAGGAGGAAGTGCAGAGAAATCATGGAACAAAAAGGATTCTTCAAAAATTCAGTAAAATTCTGCATATGTATCTTAGAAAAAAATCTCTAAGGAAGAAATTTTTCAACAACTCTGTGTCACTCACTTCAAGGTCCAATAACATATTTTGTGGAAGGAATAGTCCACAAGAAGACAATTTTGAATTAACAAAATCAAACTAAGACACCAGGGAGGGGAAAAATGTGAAATAAATGAAACCAGAGGGAATCAAATTTAGGATTTGTTGGCAGCCTTTGCTGAAGGAAGAGGAGAAAGAGGAGAGGGGAAAGGGAAGGAAGGAAGGAAGGAAGGAAGGAAGGAAGGAAGGAAGGAAGGAAGGAAGGAAGGAAGGAAAGAGAGGGAAAGGGAGGGAGGAAGAGAGGAAGGGAAGAAGGAGGAAGGAAGAGGGAGGAAGGAGGAAAGGGGAGGGAAAGAAAGAAACGGGGAAGGAAAGAAGGAAGGTGGGAAGGGAAAGAAGGGAAGGAAAAATGAACTATTCGGTCTGGTGAGAAAGACATGAACTTTTTATCAAAAAATATTTCAGTAACTGAAATTCCATTAATGCATCCAGCAAACTAGAATGTTCTATCTTTCTCTTTTTGTTCAGTTATTTTCTCCCCACTTTGAATCTAACCTCTTCCTTCAGACTTCATTGATTAGTGCTTTCCTTCACCGTGATATTTGTCTTCTGTACTTATGACTTTTGATTCTTCTTGCCTAAACTTAAGCAGTTGCGTACTACCCGGTCCATCTCCCTAACTTCCACTACCCACTCTCCACTTCCCAAGTCCTTGGGCTTCCTCTAGCAGAGCTACTATCACACTCTCTGTTCTCAAAAATCATAAAGTCCAGATCTGTCTGGCAGATAAGGCCAAACATGATTTGGCTCCAACCCATGCTTCCAACTAATCTTATTTCTCAGCTGTTGGCTTCTTATTAATAAACCTTAAGGTTTTGATGGCAAATAAGCAGTAATGCCCACTGAGTCCCAGTCATGGGTACCTGTCTTGCTATCAGGAGAGTTGTAAAGGAAACCGCAGAAGCTCCTCCCCAGAGAAACTCACAGCCTAATGAAGGCAAAATTAACTTCAGCAATGAACGTAGAGTTATACTGAAGATGCACTTGCACTTACTCAGATGCTTTTTACAGAAGATCTGAAGAAGGGCAGAAACTATAACATATAAAGCCCTTACAAGGCAACATTAGAATCATATACATGCGAGGACTGAGTATAGGTAATATTGTTCATTAAGCTTTGTACCAAAACTGACAGGAGAATCTTCCAAATATAACTTTATTCATTACAACCCTCTTTTATTCCGATCCATTCAAGGTGAGACAAATTCACCCTCTTCTTTAAGGCACAGATGTGAGTAGACAAGAAATATGAGATTCTGGTCATGCTGGACCAGGTTATTGCTGCTATGAAGTTAACCTATAATTTCCAAATAGGCTTTCAAAATAATGGAGGGGGGTGGCGGTGAGTGGTCCATCAAGCCAACATCTCTTGATCCTTGAAAGAACTCACTCACCAAAGGCCTTGTTGGATCTTTTTTTTTTTTTTTAAGATTTTATTTATTTATTTGACAGAGAGAGACAGCCAGCGAGAGAGGGAACACAAGCAGGGGGAGTGGGAGAGGAAGAAGCAGGCTCCTAGCGGAGGAGCCTGATGTGGGGCTCGATCCCATAACGCTGGGATCACGCCCTGAGCCGAAGGCAGACACTTAACCGCTGTGCCACCCAGGCGCCCCCCTTGTTGGATCTTTTATCGAACTAGTGAGTCAAGGAAATTTACTTTGATGAACACAAACAGGCATTTTTCACAATTACCATTATTTACAGATGCAAATGTTGTGTAAAATATAGTGCCTAAACTCAGCTGTGATTTAACACCACCTATTTCCATAATGAATGTTAGAAAGGATGAATTAATAGACCCTCTAACTGAACATGTAATAGCTTTTAATAATCTAGGGGCTTCTTTAATTATTTGAATTAAAATAAAAATTGAGGATTAAAAATTATAGGGCTTTCCACAGAGTTAACAGTAAATCACCAAAGAATGTACTCATAGCAAACAAATTTTTGTTGGTTTCTATAAACAAGACATTATATCAGACCCAAAAAGTAGTAACTCAAGAAAATATATCAATTTGTTCGGCATTCAAGTGTAGAGATATGCATGTGACTTAAAATTGATTATTGGTTTGACTTGTTTTGGACTGATAATGAAATAGGAAACCCCTGTGCCAATATTACTTACCCTATCCCCTGAATATTAGATTTTCCATTTTTGAGTTAAAGCAAGCAAGAAAAATGTTTGCTTTTTGTTTGTTTGCATTTTACATAACTCTAAATCACTTCAAAAGACTTTTTAATTTTAAAAACATGTTTAAAGATTTTAAATTGTTGTCATATAGATTAAAAAAGTTGTTTGAACTAAAGTCAAACTCATTTGTGTGTGTAAACATAATCATCTCACTGAATGATTTTTAATTTCTTTTTTAAAAGCAGGCATTTTCTACCCTTGTAATCTGAGTATATTTAACAAGCTACCAAATAAAGCTTACAGCTCAAATAGATGGCAATAGTACTGACTGATTTTCATCCCTCTAAGTTCCTCAGACAGAATGTGCAACCATGTGGCTTTGTTTACAGTTTCCCCTTCCTTATTTACAGTTTCTCCATACATCACTTATGACTTAAAAGTATGGATTCTTGTTTTTTTCTGGAAGTTTCTAAGCATAATTACAGAGAATAGCAGAAAAAACAAACCAATAACAGTGCTATGGTTTTAGTGACCATTTTTTGAGCCAATGATCATATTCTTATTGTGTTTAAACCCAGGCAGGTTGTATCTTGTTCATCTTTCTTTCTTTTCTTTTTCTTTTTAATTTTACTTATTTGAGAGAGAGAGAGCGAGAATGAGTGGGGGAGAGGCAGAGGGAGAAGCAGACTCTCTGCAGAGCAGGGAGCTCATTGTGGGACTCAATCCCAGGACCCTGGGATCATGACCTGAGCCAAAGGTAGATATTTAACTGACTGAGCAACACAGGTGCCCTCTTGTTCATCTTTCTGTCCTAGCTATGCACATTGTAGATGCTCGTTATTTGTTAAGCGACTGACTGAATAAATGAAGAACTAATAACTGTAGTCATACTGCTATTCAGAAGAGAAGAGTGGAACAAACCTACCTATATGCCTTTCCTGGGTGAAATGAAGAACTGGATTCTAATGGAAGTAGTTTGTATTTCAGTATGACTACTTAAGGTCCTTCTCAGTTAAATTTACTCTCAAAATCACAAATAGAAAAGAGAGAAAAGTATGAGTGTGCCTCTTAAATTTCTTTGAAGCTCTTTATTATTCTGATGAAGAATAAATGACTTATACAGTTTGGGGGGTTTTCAGAGTTGATAGTCTTAAGGAGGATTGTTTCATCATTGAAGTACATTCTCTAATCCCTTCTTTACACACACACACACACACATACACACACACACAAAGTACACAGAAATAAGATATTACATCTGAAGAAATTTTGGAATACCTCCTAATATAAGCCTGACCCTTAAAGATTGATGCTTCCTAGAATTTTGTCTTTGGCCCACCTCTTCATGTTCTGATTGAATGATGATACTCACTTTCATGGTTTTAACTTCCATCTATATGCTTAGAATTTCTAAATCATTAACTCTAACACTGACCTTGTCTTAAACCTCAAATGCTTATATCCATCTGTCTAGTAACATCTATACCTGGATATTTCTCACTTTCCTAAATTCAAACTTTCAAAAATTCATCTCCTCACTCTCTACCACATACCAACAAAACTGGCTAAATCTTTCCTCTCAATTATTATCATTTCCATCTATCTAGTCATAAAACACAAAAACCTCGGGTTTATTCTAGACCTGGTATTAGAAAACTACACTCCGTGGATCTGTTTCCATAACTAAAGTTTTACTGGAGCACAGCAACACCCATTCATTTATATATTGTCGATGGCTGCTCTTCTGCTACAATGGCAGAGTTGAGCACATTAGAGGCCAAATGGCCCAAAGAACCTGAAGCATTTGCTATCTGGGCCCTTTGTTTAAAAACGTTTGCTGCTCCCTATTTTAGATCATTCCCTTTCTCTTAGAAGGCAAAAACTACCTATTTTTCCTCCTATATATTTCTCAAATTCATTCCTACCACCTCTCAAACTCAGGGTCTCTCTTACCTGGACTAGTGCAACAACCTCCCAACCCCATCCCTCACCTACCACCAGAGTGATACACCTAAACACGCATCTGATTGTTATACTGTTGTGGACAATTCTTCACAGATCTCCAATATTTCAGTGCATCTTGTGAGGAGAGGCGTTGACAGCTTTTATTTCAGACTGTCCTTTCAAGAATATTTGTATAGCAAACATCCTTAGAAAACACGGTGTCTCCCTTCAGGAGAGAGAATATTCGTTTGCCATACAGTAAAACAAAGATAACATCTTCCTCCAGGACAAACAGGACAAATGTTGGGTAGGTTTTCCTGCATCTCCCTTATAAAATATTGGGGAATTCTGAGCTTGGGGTTTCTTGGCTGTGGTGGAAACCTATTGTGTGTACAACATCCACCGGAGCCCACCTTCCTGTCGCCCGCATGGAAGAAAAACCAATATGAATTTGAACCTCATGCTTCCTGTTGTGCCATTAGTAACAAAATCCTTTGTCACTGACCTGGGAGTACTGTGTTCAAGCATTTATGAAATTCTAGCAGCCTAACTTGTTAGCTTGCAAAGTTGAAAATCTCAGATCCTTCACAGTCTGTGCCATTCAGCCCTTTTCTATTTCTCTCCATTACTTATACACTGCATAGTGCTCAATGATCTGAGTGGACCTGTTCCTCTAGCCCCATTCTCTATCATTCCCCTCCTCATAATAATTACTCATGGTCCACAGCTGACTGTAGCTCTCCAATTAGCACATTCTATTCTACGTCTTCCTGTCTTTCTCACCTTGTCCCTTCTGCCTTCTAATCTAATTAGAATTGCCTTCTAATCTCCCCAACCACACTCTTCTTTTCCCCTTTCCCACCTCAGACTTTCTTAGCCTGCAACCTTCTTTTCATACCATAAACACAGTTCAGCCACTATCCCCTTCTGAGAGCATCCACCCATCCATCCCTGTGCTAAATTCAGATCCCTCCTTGTGGGTTCCCAGAGCACTGGAGAACAACTCAATCATAGTCCTTGCCATATTTTTGAAAGTGTCCATTTATGTGCCTGTCTCACGCATCAGGCCCTGAGTTACATGAGTAAAGAGACAGTATCTTCTTCATCGTAGTATCCTCAGCACCTCATTTGATGCTGGCACCTATGGATGCTCAGTAAATACTTGCTGAACTGATAAGAACTGAAATAAACTAAACCGATTTTATTAACTCTAATGCCCTTGATTCTCACTTGGAGAAAAAAACAATACTTTTCATTTGTATTCTTAAACTGGGAAAATTGCTTTCCTTTTTCTTTTTAAATGCTATTTTCCCTTTTAGAATATGACTCATTAAGACTTAAGTCCTTCCAGAAGAGGTAAGAATTTAATAAAATATTCTATAGAGGTTTGATATTTCTCCAAATCTAGTTTTATTCTCCAAACCATATTAGATTAGTCATGTGATTCCTGATATAAGTAACTGAAAAGAAAGCAGCCCGATTCTTTAACACTAAGCTCTTAAGGATTGTACTGAATAATGCCAGAGAATATGGGCCATGTGAATAGACTCAACACCGCCTGAGTACTCTGACTCCTGGGAAACCCCCTGATTACGCAGGGAAGGATCTATGCTTTTAAAAATGAGGAAGAAAGGAAAAGAAAAACAAGGGTGAGAGGAGAAAAGACCATTGTTAGCATCCCCGGTCTCTAAAAGTTCCTTTATACGGGGGCGCCTGGGTGGCTCAGTCATTAAGCGTCTGCCTTCGGCCCAATGTGTGATCCCAGCATTCTGGGATTGAGCCCCGCCTCAGGCTCCCTGCTCTTCTGGGAGCCTGCTTCTTCCTCTCTCACTCCCCTGCTTGTGTTCCCTCTCTCGCTGGCTGTCTCTCTCTCTGTCAAATAAATAAATAAAATCTTTAAAAAAAAAAGTCCCTTTATACGGTCTCACTAATGCATATAAAATAATTATGGGCAATGCAGTTTCTTATCTAGAAGCTAGCATTGGTATGTTGAGGTTGCCAGATAATCCCTGTAAACTCAAATGAACCCAACCACAATGCAGTAGGTAGACTGAGCACTGTGCCATACACCAAAAAAGGGATGCTATGTCTAATGAAACTTGGCTAAAATATCCTTGAATATTTTATTGGGTATAGTATTTATACACACTCTAGGGAAAAATCTTTTCTCACAGCTTCCCATTGACCTTTCCAGATAATATAATCTCTGATCCCTCTGAACCTAGATTAAGAAATTTAACCTGACAATTCAATCAGTCCTAGAACTGCTGTCATCAAAATATTCTTTTTAAACTGTGGTGATAGAAAAGGGACACGGCCTACCTTCACCTCAAGCTATATGACAAAACCAAAAATATGCCCCCTCCCTAATTCAAAGGCAGAGCCCTAAACTAAGTAAAAATACATATTGCATCAGAACAACCCTTCAAAAAAACTAGCTTGTCTTTTTCTGAATCCTTCCCTTACTACCAGTGGAAAGTGTAATGCATCAAACTACCTAAATATAATCCACCAATGTGTTAATGAATTATGACTTGAGAAATATATATTTGGACTTCATATAAGTGGGAGTGATTCCAGGATTTGAAATATCTTGTTGAAACATTTGACTATGAAAAATAACAGATATATTTACTATGAGAACATATTTCTTATCATCTTATTAATACTTTGACATTGGATAGAGAGTCAAAAAATGCCAAATCTCTTTTGCTTTCTTACAAAATCTTATGGTTAGCATATCTTTTTAAGACAGCAGGAAAAAACGTTAAATAAGATTATGGCAAAAATAAGTTTATTATCTATTTCAAAAGATATTGGCACATACATATACATAAAATGGTTTTGTCTATTTCCTAAAATAAAATTTTTATGAAAGAAAAAGTTCAGGATCTTGAAAACTAATCAATACACTTAAAATTCTAAGTATACAGATGCTCAATTGGGAAATATGTTCAAAATAGCTAGAAAGTAGCTCTCCCATAATGTTGACAATGCAAGATTATTGCAATATTTGCAAAAGAGAATTGCAACAAAAGAAGACTTGCATATTTAATTCATTAGCTTTAATTTCTCCCAGAATATCAAGGGGATTAAATTCATTGCATCAGACATTTGTTAATCCTAAGAATTTATTAGCTCCTCTCCAGCAATGTTTTAAAGTACATACTTTTTTCTTTCTATATGTTCTGAGATTTTAACCTCATAGATGCCAGGAAGTTTCAGCAGAATATCAGTGTAGAATCATCATTCTTTCAGGCTTGGATTCCTGGGGCAGCTACAGCCAGATTTGTTGTGGGTTGTCCCAGGCAGCAGCTGTGCTGATAGTTACACTAGGGAGTGTTCTCCATTTAACTGGGCACGGTCTACTGCATTAGTTATATGAGTAAATAAGAGGCAAGGTAGAATAGCCACTCATTCAAAACATCTATTATATCAAAGTTTGTGCTTGACTGGCTCAAGTATGCTTATTATAATAGATTTTTAAATATTCAGATGGCATCTGGTTACACAAGCATGTTGATAATTAAAAAATCTATAGCCTATCGTGCAGATCACAACCTATTTCCCTGATTACCATCTTCTTTGTTCTAAGAAGGATGACCACTTTAAGATTAAAGTTCTGGGTCTGTAGGATGCATGATATGAAAAGTTGTTTTCATGGTTGTTTACCAATTCTACCATCTTAGAGACAACTAACTTTCTGACTCATCACAGTTTTTTAATTTTTCCCATTAAAAGAGTTCTAGCCTGTTGTACATTAAGTTTTCAGCATGTTGATGTTTTTCACAGTTTTACTTTACAGATTCATTTTACATTTAAATTCCTATCATGGTTGCATCCTTGAGTTGTTGTTTTGCATGTCAAACCATTTACTCCAGTGCAGTTAAGAAGCACATGCATTTCAGCACTCCTGAGAATGGCCTGAGAAGTGGGGTCCCACTCATTCTAAAGGGAAGGGAGGGTGTGCTAATGACAATGCTCATTTCAAAGCAAGGATTTCAAGAGTTGAAAAGGACCTATAGACCAGAAAAAATATTCTATTTATAGCCCATGCTGCAGATAAAACAATTTGGTGTTTATTTCTATTTCTTATGACAAAGAAATATGAATATAAATTAGCTCTCTGCTTATTATAAGAAAAACAGTAGCTGTCTAAAATTAAGGACCATATGTCTTGACTCAAACCTGAAAAATTGAAACTGATAACTCTTAAATAAAAATTTCTAGCTACTTCCCACCCTTTTAAAAAATGTCTTCACAAAATAAAAATTGTAAAAAAAAATGTCTTCACATAACTAGCATGACTTAAGATTGGCTCATTTCTGTCCAGTTTGCTGGAAATGTTCAAAAGCAGCAATAGTATTTGCTTTCTTAATGAAAAGGACTCCATCCAGATCTTGTCATCAAATCATCAAATCTACCCAGATTTATCTGCATAGATTCTTGCCTCTAAATGCATTTGAATCTAAGCCACTCATAGTTCTGACATATTTCATGTTTGATATTAGATTATTCTGCTGTGCTATTAAAAATCTATCTTCAGGGGTGCCTAGGTGGCTCAGTTCATTGAGCAACCAACTGTTGATTTTGGCTCAGGTCATGATTTCAGGGTCCCAGGATGGAGCTCCAGGGTGTCGGGGTGGCGGGGAGGGGGAGTCTGCTCAGCTGGGAGTCTGCTTGAGGATTCTCTCTCTCCCTCTTCCCCTCCCCCCAGCTCACACTCTCTCTCACTCTCTCTCAAATAAATAAATAAATAAATCTTTAAAGAAATTCATCTTCAATAAAATGAGATTGGATTATTTCTAATCTTTTACATTCAAACTTTCTATGTTGTTGAATTCTCCAAGGAAACGAGTATCATTTGTGATGGTAGTATATTTTACGGTTTACAAGCATTGAAATCTGGATTTCTTTCTTAATCATGTCTACAGTAATGACTGAGGCCTTTTGCTCTCATTTATATGGGAAACGTAGTTGGTATTAGGACCCAAGAGAGTATGAGTTGAGATGGATACAAAGAAACTGAAAGAGAAATACCAGCAATGTCTTAAGAAGCAGAAACTTTCTAATTCTCTGTTGTCATTAAATTGAAAGTGATATGAACTAATGAAAGCAGCAAATCTAGGTGTGACATGTACATGGGGATTCAAAACATACAAAGGGGAAAATAAGAAGTCCTTCTGCCAAGGTTGCAATATAATGAGATATCCCCATTTTCAAAAGAAGCTGAACTTCCAAAGAAACACACAATCCCACTGGTGTTTCCACAGGTAGTTGTGTTGGGAAAGAAGGAAAAAGACAACTGTCAATATTCTAGCAATAACTGAGGTGCCTGTGTTATATACACAGGAGATTCAACTGAACAGAAACATGAGTGAGAGAATAGAGGCTTTCATGTCTGTTTATATTAGCTTAAGAAATTTAACCGATTTACTAGCCAGGTTTTTTTTTTCCACAGTTTTATTATAAATATAAATATAGGTGAGATATATTCTCCTACATATACACCAAACTCTTCATGATGACTATTTCTGAGAAGTGACATTGTGGGTAGTGAAATGGTGGAGGACTTCCACTTTTTAATTCGTATAATTCTGTATTGTTTATTTTTATGTGCGTATATTTCATGTAATAAAATGTATGTGTCTTTTCTTTGAAATTCATAAACAGAAACTGTGATATATCCTGTAGTTTAAAAAGACAAAAACAAAAACAAACCTATCCTGGCCATCCATAGTAAGAATTAATTTATCCTGAGCTAAACCCTTGTGACAAGTTTAACAACTAAAACTTATTAGCTTCAGTTATTTTTTTGGATTTTTTTCTCTAGAACAAATTATTTTAAAGTGAAATTCTAACGTAATATGGGCAGGCAATATATTGTTTCAAACGTTGCTGCCCTTTATTACTAAAAATGCTAAACTCAATCACTGCCTGCCAGGGGATACATCATCATAATACAGGGTTTCCCAATTTCCCCAAAAGCTTGCTATAGGCAGGAACATCAGGGATTTCTTTCACTTTCCATGTTTGCCATTTCCCAGTAGGACACAAGTGACGGAAAATATTTGTATATGGACACAGAGTCTAAAGGACCCACAATTCACAATATTTGGGGTACAAGGTGAGTCAGGGATTAAAGTTGCTGTAAGCAGTAGCTTCTATCTTGGCACCCCCTTCTAAATCCTATCACCCCTCAAAAACAATCATTATCATATCTTCTGTTTTGGTGCCAGCCTTACCCCTGGTCATTTCATATACATCTCATATAAACTGTATCTAAAATATAATTCACTTAACTCTCACCCTTTGTGAAATGTTGCAGGTAGGATTCTTCAGGAAATATTCTAAAACTGAAGTTTGCACACAGGATATTACAGTGTGTGTTCTGGGGGGTCAACATCTATACAGATGTGAAGGAAGTTGGATGGGCAGAGGAAGCAACTGGGCTGCACTGAAGTCCCACCAGAGCCTCATCCATCCTGGGGTAACTTCTGCAGCTAGAATGGCCCTGCAAAATTGTCCCAAGTTGGAGCAAGGTCAGACAACAGTCTTCTGAGTGAACCAGTCTTTAGATGCAGGCGGGGGTAGCACATTGAAAAACAAGGCTCTTTCCACCCCAGCATAGTCACCAGAAAAGGGATACTCAGCTGTAAGAAGTATGCCATCATACTCCCAGCAGCCGCAGCAGTTAGTACTCCCAGCAGCCGCAGCAGTTAGTGCTCCCATCCTGAAGGGTGGATCTAAGCAGTGCTCCACAGGGTCCAGCACACTAAATATACCAACCTCTTTCTACAACAGCAGTTGGCACTTATCAGAATAAATCATTTAACTGAGACTCTTCTGTTTGGTTCATTTGTACACTCTTAATATTCCACCATGCATAAATATTCTCTAGTTCATTCATTAATTATTTCAATTTGGTCCAATTCAACAATGATGTGTTGAATACCTACAATATGTAAAGTACTGTTTAGCTCTGGTGATACAGAAATGGATAAGGCATAGAGCAGAAGAACGATAGTCATGTTATAAAAGATTTATTGAGCTTTTACTATGTGCCAGGTTCTGTAAATCTCACTTAATTCTCTAACAACCTTGTAAATGAAATTCTATTTTTATACCCATTTTATCCCCATTTTATGGGGACTTATGAATGGAGGGGTTTAGTAATTTTTCCAAGGCCACTCAGCTAATATGATTTGGAACAGGGTATGAACCCCAACAGAATGACTCCAGAACTGGAGCCCCTAATCACCAGGTCTGGAGAGTTGGAGAAAACTTCTTGAAGGATGTGATATGGAGAGCAGCTTGGGTGATGATTAGGATTTTCAAGGTGAATGAGGAGGGTTAAACAGCACTCTAGGCAGAGAGCTACCACTGACAAAATAAAGAAGTGAGATGGAACACAAGTTGCTCAAGGTTACTAGAACATAAAAGTGCAAAGCAGGGAGTGGCAGGAGGTGAACTAGAGATGGAGACGGGGCCAGGTCACAGTGAGCCTGTATGCTATGCTAAAGAATGTCTGTTTAATCCTGGAGGACGGGAAGCCATTCAAGGGTTTAAAGCAGGGAAGAAGAAAGTAGAATTTGTGCTTGAAAAGCTCTCTATACTTGGCTGAGGATTTAGGGTGCAGTGCTATGCTGAGTATAGGTACATTCGTTGTGGAGGAACAAGGATTAGAGAAGACACTAGGATGGCTGGCAGCTGAGTGGGTCTTTGGTGTCTTTGCTAAGTAACACAAGAAATTCGGAAGGAACCTTTAATGGGGAGAGGACAGGGCAGACTGTGATAAGGAAAAGGCCAGAGGGTTGATGTTTAATTCGGGTTTACACTGTGTTTAAAGAGATTATGGAATGTATATGCCCACTGGGCAACTGGATATTTGATTCTGAAGTGCAGATGAGAGGTGAGGGCTGGATATAGTTTGGAGACTGATTAGAATGTGAGTGATAGTTAAAACCATAGGGTTAAAGTGCCATTATGGAAGTTTGCCACATGGAGTGTCGAAAGTACGAGCAATAGACTGTGTATTAAAACTTAGGGAAGGACAAGCAGAAAATAGTTTACAAAGGAGGACAAAGGGCTAGAGAGAGGAGAACTGCCCAGCATCTGAGAGAGAGTGCACGCCTTACAAGAACTTTACAATGAAAACAGTAGTCCCTAGTGTCAAAGGCATGGGATAAATCAGATAATTCCAGTGCTGGAAACTGTTATTGGGGTTTGGCAATATGGGAGTCATTGCTGACCTTGCCAAGAGTGCCTCTTGGAAGTGAAAAAGGTAGGAATCCTATTACCCTGAGTTGGCAAGGTGAATGGGAAGTAAAAGGGTAGAGAGAATGGTATTGAGAATTAATTCGATAAGACTGAAAGGAAATGAACACAAAACGGGGAGCCAGTATCAGAGGGACATTGCTTTTAAAAAAAATCCCTAGACAACTAATATATGTCAGATGCTAGGGAGACAGAAATGCTGAGATCTGGTCCTTACCTTAAGGGACTCATAATCTAACGCACAAGATAGAAACACAAACAGCCACAGTAAAATGTGGTGAGAGTAGGAACAGCGGTATGATCCAAGAATCACAGGAAGAAGAGAAAGGCCCTGACTTTGCTCAGAGTTCAAGGGAGTAAGTGAATTAGCAGAAGATCAACAGATGATCAGCAGAAAACTGAACAGCTGTGGAATAGCATGAAGGAGTATAAAAGACAGGCACATTTGTTGAAATGAATGCTCAGTGTGGTTGAGTGCAGGAGACTGGTGGAGGCAAGGGATAATGCTAGAAAGGTAAGGTTGTGTTCAAATCACAAAGGACTTTGTTTACCACATTAAAGAATTAAGCTTTTCTTCTAAGTGATGGAGGAGCTTACTGAAGAGATTTTAAGTACACTGAGTCATATGGAAAACTGTTTTATATGCTGGTAAGAGAGAAGAGGCTGGCTTGGAGGAAGCAACCCAGAAGTTAGAAAGACCAGTTATGAGACCACTGTCATTTATGATGAGGGACACACCAAGGATGGGAATGAAGAGGAGGAACAGATTTGAAAGAAAATAAGAGACAATTTATAGAATATTATTATACTGATGGGGGGTGGGAAGGAAAGGAACAGTAAAAGACCATTCCAGACTTCTGAACTGATGGCTTGATAGATGTCATTAGAATGAACTGAAAAATAGAACCTATAACAATATTCTAAAGTTTATAAAATATAGTGAGTTTGATCCTGAGATGCCCATGTGACATCCAAGAGCACAAACATCCAAGTACCCAGTATAATATGCATGTGTCAAGTCAGAGAATGGATGGGATTTGGAGGTAGAAATTCAATGGATGGTAGTTAAAGCAGGAGAATGAACACAGAAAGAAGAGAAGGGCCTGAGGACAGCATCCCGGAAAACACAAGTAAGAGGCTATAGAAGTAGAAAGTGTTTGGACCAGCCATTGTGGGAAATAAGAGGGAGAAAAGAACAGGGAAAAGTACAAGAATTATTAAGTGGCATCGAACTCGGCCTACAATGGAAAACTTACTTTTGTAGGGGTTCTATCCACAGGGCTGTACGACTTTATATAGCAATGTTAGGTGACCCAAAAGATTAGGTGAATTGAACTTGGTAGGAAGTTTTCTGGGCATATAAGTCAGAAGGAAGCAATGGCAAAAAAATTTGAAGGTACAAATCTTTTTGTTGCTAAAAATGATAAAGGTATACTTTAGAAAATAGGAAAAATCTTCACATTTCCACCATCTGCATAGCTAATGTCTTGTTTGGTTTATTGCCTTCTACATAATATACATAACTGCAACCACAGTTTGCATATGACCATCTATTCTTTTATTTTAATTAAACGTTATAATGTAAGCATTTTCCATGTTGCAGCACAGCTATTATAATTAATCAGTGGGTTCTTAATAAGTGTTTCAAATTACAATTTGGGGATAATCCAGATCACAGATCAAGATCCTCATTTCTGTGAAACTGAAGAAAAGGATTGCAAAACATCAACTAAATTACCAGGAATAAAAAGAGACATGACTCACTTTTGTCTTACTGTTAGATTTCTCTTATCCTGATGTTGCAAACATCACTCTTCCCTTTTGCCAACTGTGTTCTTCAACCATTTGAAGTTAGGAATATTAACATAAGTTTGTTCAGAGTAGATCAAGGTCTGTATCTAGTAAGTGCAAGAATTACATTAGATGGGTCTTCAGCCACCCCCAGAACTAGGGCTTCCCTTTAGAAGTGTACTAAGAAGATTTCTATATATTCTTACCATAGATACAAGATAAGAAAGTTATAAAATTCCATTGGTTCTTAATTCTCTACTCTCTTTGTTTCTCCTGGGTTGGAAAAGATTTATTTTAGTTCTGCTGAAAGACTGGGTGATTTAGTGGAGTGAGAATTTATTTTACTTTTTTTCAGAACACCTGAAGCCTTCTCTGGCAAGAATGGATCCAAAGACACATGAAGAAAAATTCTCATCATTCAAGTTAGAATTAAAGATGTACTAAAATTGGCAAAAATCAAAATACTCAGAATCTTGAGCCTGTGTTTATGATGGTAAGTGATGTGTTAATGAGTCTTTATAAACATGGTCTTACTACAGATAAAAGATTAGTATCCAAGATCTACAAAGAACTTCTCAAACTCAATACACGAGAAACAAAATCAAATCAAAAAATGGGCAGAAGATATGAACAGACACTTTCCAATGAAGACATACAAATGGCTAACAGACAAATGAAAAAATGTTCAAAATCATTAACTATCAGGGAAATTCAAATCAAAACCACATTGAGATACCACCTTACGCCAGTTAGAATGGCAAAAATTGACAAGGCAGGAAACAACAAATGTTGGAGATGTAGAGAAAGGAGATCCCTCTTACACTGTTGGTGGGAATGCAAGTTGGTGCAGCCACTTTGGAAAACAGTGTGGAGGTCCCTTAAAAAGTTAAAAATTGAGCTACCCTATGATCTAGCAATTGTACTACCGGGTATTTACCCCAAAGATACAGACGTAGTGAAGAGAAGGGCCATATGCAGCATTGTCCACAATAGCTAAATCGTGGAAGGAACCGAGATGCCCTTCAACAGATGGCTGGATTAAGAAGATGTGGTCCATATATACAATGGAATATTACTCAGCCATCAAAAAGAACGATTTCACAACATTTGCAGCAACATGGATGGGACTGGAGGAGATAATGCTAAGTAAAATAAGTCAAGCAGAGAAAGACAATTATCATACGGTTTCAATCATTTATGGAACATAAGAAATAGGAAGATCGGTAGGAGAAGAAAGGGAAGAATGAAGGGGGGGTAAACAGAAGGGGTAATGAACCATGACAGACTATGGACTCTGGAAAAGAAACTGAGGGCTTCAGAGGGGAGGAGGTGGGGGATTGGGATAGACTGGTGATGGGTATTAAGGAGGGCACGTATTGCATGGTGCACTGCATGTTATACACAAGTAACGAATCATGGAACATTACATCAAAAACTAGGGAATTACTGTATGGTGACTAATATAACATAATAAAAAATTATTTTAAAAAGAAAGAAACATGGTCTTGATCTGTGATTTAGAGTATCCCCAAATTAAAATTAATTATAATTGTAATCATATAAAAATTATATATAAGCTATGTTACAACATTGAAAATGCTTGCATTATAATGTTAAATTGTAATGTTAAATTAAAATAATAGATCATCATATGTAAACTATGGTTGCAATTATGTGGAAGGCAATACACCAATCCATACATGAGTTGTGTAGATGGTGGGAATGTGAAAATTCTCCGCTTCTATTTTCCAAAATGTAGTTATACTGTTTTTACAGCAAAAAGAAAATCCATCTAAGCTAGAAAATATGTAAAGCAGCACATTCAATAGGTATGATTCTATACGATGGGAGCTTATAAATCTTTTCCACTCTAATGACCTTCAGCTCTGCTCTACCTTGAAAAACCAAGCCCTGAAGCTTGCCACTCTCTATCTGGAACAGCTAAGTCTCTAAAATCTGAAATCCCATATTCCATCCTTAGATGATTGAAGCCTATCTTTCCAGCTTTTTCACATCTTTACCATGATACCTGCTTTTCAACATCATCAAGAATTCCAGTTCTTTCAGTCTCACTTTATTCCTAGAAGACCCCATTTCTCCTGCCTTGACATCTCCAGATCCTTAACTCATCAATTCCATCCAGGATGACTAATATTCTTCTCATATTTCTTTGTCTAAATTCCAAAGTATTGATTCCCCCCCCCCACAGATGCATTATATGGGAAGAACACCTAATCTTATAGGTATATCAAGAGACTGAACCCCACTCAGGAGGCAACTTTGACCACTATGGTGGATATTGGCAATTGCCTCTCCATATCCTTCTTCTTTACTAACAGAATCTGATTTTCTTTAGCATACTATATGCATAGCCAAAGATTACTCTCTTAAAAACAGAGGTAACTATTTTTAGAGGTAAATGAGATATACTCAGTAGTCATCCAGGTAGGTGTTCCAGAAAGCTCTTTAAAGAAAGCTGACTCTTTTGGAAGTTGCGCTCTTTTGGGCCTTTCTGGTTCTTTCCCTCTTTGAGCCTTTAGCTGAGATGTGATGGCTGGAGCTTCAGCAGAAATTTTACAACCATAAGGAAACCTTAAAAATGTCTCTGCATGCTAAGGATAATGAAACAGAAACTGAGAAGAAGCCTGCAGGCATTGACAATATTGCATAATTATGACACAGACTTTCTTTTATGTGAAAGAAAATAAACCTCTTTTTTTAAGTCACTGGTATTGGGTAATGTTACTAATTTGGCAATTCCTAGTAAGTACACCATTCATTCATGCACTACCATGTATTTGCTGGCTGCCTATGGTGAGTTCAACATTATGTTAGAAGTTTGGGTAAAAACAGAAAAAGCCTAAGTATAGTTTCAGAGTAAAAATATATCCCTCTTTCTTCTATGTTAGGAAAGACAGCTATATCTTAAAAATTAAGATTCAACTTCATGGCAATATAGGATATTTTTCAAGTATGTTAAAAAGTATAGGCAATGAGCACTGAGGTGCTCTGTGAGTTGTAGCGATTGAGAGAGAAGGTGATGAGGCTTGAGTTGAACTTGAAAGAAAAAAAAGGATTGGGGAAGGGTTCAAGCATTTTTCCTCATGCTGCAAGGAAAATCATGAGCAATGGATCAAAAAGGAAAATAAAAACATAAGCTGAGGAAGTACTACAGACTAGTGGCTAGCTGGACTGATTTTGTTGTGAGCCCTTAGGTAAGACAGTCTCTCTGTTCTGGAGCTTTCCCTCCTTCCAAAACACCACATGTTTACAGCATGCTTGGATTTTATTGGTTGAACTCTGTACAACACTGTCCGTGGCACAGGAGTTTTATGACCATAAACACTGACCTTTCCTCATAAGGTTATAAGAATAACAAATTATGTGGGATTAATATTTCATAACCCTTGGTCTTCATGTTTTAATTGTTAGCCAATGCCTACAGTGCTCATGCTGAATGAAATCACTCTTTGCGGGGTACTTTATCAGGTCCTCCCTGACGTGGTGGGAGCTGCCTGTGACTTCCTTCTGCTCAGTGAGTGTGCCTCACTGTTTTTGTCCTGTTGTGCTGTATTGGCTAATGTATCATGTTGTCAGTAAAGGTTTTGTTGTAATCTTTTACCAAACATTGTCATAACCAGAATACACTCCTCTTCCTATGATCATAGTTCAGAAAGCTACACTGGCTATTCAGTCACTGAAGTTACCTGTATGCAATATTTAACCATCTGTGTACCACTGATGTGAGAAAGAGAATCACTGACTGCAGTAAAAATCAATACATTTCTGTTTTCCCCTTTTCTCTCCAGTACAGATCCTAACATGCCTGTAAGCCTCCAGTTAACTGACCCTTTTCCTCAGTATTTTTTTTCTCATGACTCAGTTCCTGTTTCTTTTATTCTTTAATAATATTAAATGGTGTTTCTCAGATTTCTTCTACAGCTATTTAGTATTTCAGCATAAAGCTAATCTTTCAGTAACTCAATGCCTTGACTAAAGACCTTAACCTGCACAAACACTCTTAACCTGTTTTCATTTTGACAACCTGACTTCATTTTCTAAAGTCTGGGGCTGTTAAAGAAAAAAATATCACAGGCTGTCTTCTGGGCATGTCAGAGACCAAACTTATATAATGTGTAGGGGAAAAGGCCTTTGGGCAGCTCTTGGGAGCTAAGAGAGAACAGATAAAGCTTTATCCATTTCTGCTCCACGATGAGGACTGATGTCCTCATACTTATTTTGTTTCTGCTCCAGACCTGGGAGTGGGTGGCAAACATTAGGACCCCTCTTTAATTGGAAGGCACTAAAGCCAAACATTTTCACCATGAGAGCAATCATTTAGGCAATGGTGGTCTCTTCAGATGGCCTCTATTAAAAACCAGCATGAAGGGTCTTAAGTCCATAGATAAGTTTACCAGCTTCAATGTTAAGTATAAAGGAAAAATCCTATAAATCATATTTAAAGGCAATCTTTTTGACTTTGAACTATCACATCATGCAATTGTACACTGCATATTCCTATTCAAGATCTTAAAACGAATGTAAAGTTAACTATTCTGCTGCAGTGGAAGCTCATACCAGCTGCGAGAGAAAATTCTCCTTTTTCTACCAGGAAGATTAGAGGCTGTTTCTAACAAGGCAAAAACCAGTTATTAATGTTTTCTAGTTAAATAAAGACTTCGTGTTATTGGGGATGTGTAAGCAATTAGCTCCTGCCATCACACACAAGATACATAAAGTGGATTGTAGGAGAAGTGTGGGCAGGGGATAAGTAGAGCTCTATTTATCCACACCTAAACTCATTTTCCTGCCTTTCACGGGAACATCTATCCTAAGACACCCCAAATGAAATGCAAGATACTTCAAATCCCTTTTCACAGAGTCAGTGTGGATCGGGGATCTAGACAGAGTGTTTCAGATACGTGCTCTATCGCTTACTGCCTGTGGATCATGAGCAATTCACGTAAACTCTTTGAGCAACAATTGCCCATTCTGTAAAACAGTATGAATAATACATACTGTCGAGGGTTACTGGGGTATTTAGCAATAACATATATAAAGTAGCTGGCATATAGAAGGCTTCAAATACCTGGTAAATATTGGTATAAACATAACAAATCTCCATGTTTCTCCCCAAACACAAACAAGTGTGCACACATGCACAGTGGGGTTGAGGGGATGGGGGAAGAAGAGAAGAGGGAGGAGAAAATGATTCTATGTTGTTGAGAAAGAGGAGGCCTGTACAAATCTGCTTTAATTACTTTATCAATTCATCATCACCATCTAGGAATAGTATAAAGCTCACCTGAGCTATAGGTTTTATATCAACAGTCAGCTTCCATTCAGAGAAATGTATTTAATTTCCCAGAGAATGGGCAAGAAATTTTCTTGAAGGGAGAGGGAAAAGGAAATATTGCCCATCAGCCATATCCTCCCTGAGAGGCTGATCTGTCTGATCTATCTGGATGAGCCGCCCCTACAAATTTTTGCAAGAACTTTGGTAATCCAGCAATGGAAAGGAGTGGGATATGTGAAGGGGAAGGAGGAGGTGAACCTTCTCTCCTTGTTCCTGCTTACTGCTTCCAACTGTGTGTGTGTGTGTGTGTGTGTGTGTGTGTG